>NC_055967.1:3597500-3872500 GCF_018492685.1 Alosa sapidissima
CCGTCATGTGCATTAAGGTATTGACTTGAGTGAATGACTTGTGTGGCACGAGTGTGGCATGTCATATGTGACCAATATTATATGACAGATTAAATGTCTTGAGAGTTGACACATCTTGTACGTTGTTGTCCATATGTTGTATACATATGAATGTTAAATGTATGGTGTGTTGAAGAGCATATGCTGAGTAGTTAATTGAAAACTCAGTTATAATTCACGTGTTTAGATAATTTAAATATAATTGTTTTAAATTTAAAGCGTATAATTGTTTGCTATTATTTGCATCAATTGGGTTCTGCTTACCCCAGGCCTGTAAGTTGTAAATGTTTGCTTGCCAAGTCGTAAATCCAATGAATACATGAACTAGCACTATCTTTTGATCTACAGTGTAATGTTGACATACTCACTTTTCTCTCTTATCTCTGTGCAGGTCTGGTTCCAGAACCGCCGGGCAAAATGGAGAAAGCGAGAGCGCTTTGGCCAGATGCAGCAGGTCCGCACTCACTTCTCCTCTGCCTACGAGCTGCCTCTACTCACCCGACCAGAGAACTATGCACAGGTACAGCTTCATGCCCCATTTCAAGGGCTATATCTACAACGAAGAGTCAACCACAATGAAGAGTCAACCACAATGAGCAATTATGACAATAATAAGCTTGTGAGATGCACAAGATGAGTTATTACCTTGTTTTGCAGCCATGTTTAGGTAGAGAGCTCTGTGAGCCATATAAACGTTTGTATAAAGCTGACCCCATGGCTGAGGGCTCAAATGTGTCTGACGTAACATTTGTTCTCTTGACCAGATCCAGAATCCGTCATGGATAGGAGGCAGCAGTGGTGCGTCTCCAGTGCCCGGCTGCGTGGTGCCCTGTGACAGCGTGGCGCCCTGCATGACCCCCCACCCGCACCCTGGCAGCGGCGTGAGCGACTTCCTGGGCGTGCCCAACCCAGGGGGCCACATGGGACAGACGCACATGGGCAGCCTGTTCGGGGGCCCTGGCATGGGCGGAGCCATCAATGGTTACGACCTCAACGTGGACCCCGATCGCAAGTCGTCCAGCATCGCCACGCTGCGAATGAAGGCCAAGGAGCACAGCGCGGCCATCTCCTGGGCCACATGATGCCCTGGACTGGGACAAACACACACAGACACCCCCTCACCCTACCCCCCAGCCCTCCGACTGTCAACAGAGCTTCCTCTCTATGCCCAGCTCCATGGATTTTCAGTTGAAATATAATCGCAAGCCAGACTATAGAGAGAGAGAGCGGCAGTAATTACAGGAGGATTACGTTAAGAATGTTTATAGAAAGAGAGAGGGAGATGAAAAGAGAGTGGTCAACATTTTTTTTCTTCAGTTGACTTTTTACTAGGAAGGGGAGAGAGTGGTCTGTCTGTTTTGTTGTTGTTGTAGTGGTTGTGGGGGTGAGGGTAGGGGTAGGGGGTGGGGGTGTAAGAGAGGTGGGGGGGCGGGGGGTGGATTTGGCTGGTGAGGTTGTTGCCAAGGCTGCAAGGATGTGACCTCACAGGGCTAAGACTAACGTCTGCACTACTTTGCTTTTACTGGCATCCCTGTGTACAGTGCATGAAGGAATGACACATGACAGTTGAGAAGACGTATATATATATATATATATATATAAATATATATAACACTGAACGTTGTGTGTGTGTTCAACTGCATGGCTGCAGGTCAGTGATAATTTGCTGCAGCCGCTTCGGACGTGGGCCAAAGCCACCTTCTCCGTTCCAGGGATCCCCAGAAGCTCCTCCTCTCAGTATTAGTAGCCATTCAGTTTAGGTGCCCTGGATGCTGTCAGCACAGCTTTAACGCAACACGGTATCATGTTAGGGTTTGAGTGGTGGCATTTGCATGTAAGTGCTTTTTCATTGGTGACTTTTTTAATTCACTTCTCTTACTGTAGGAGACTGAATAGCAGACGTTTATACGGTCTGTGCCTGTTTTGGTGTATTCTTTCCCCCACCAAAGTTTCACTCACTGTGTGGGGAGACACACAGAGGCAAACTTCAGTGTTGCCAGTGGGCAGAGGAGGAGGAGGAGGAGGAGGAAGAGGAGGAGGAGAGGGTGGAGGAGGAGGAGGGAAAGAGAGGGTGTGAGATTGGCAGTGATTTCGAGTGAACAAGTCACATCCCCACAGAGGCCGTATCCTCAGGTCCCCCTCCCTGTGCAAGGGGCTAGTGTTACAGGAAACTGTGTCCCCGCTGCCCCATCGCCAGGAATAACACACAGCAGCAGCCTTCAGCGCCAGCTCGCAGAGACGGCCTCGACGAGCATCACACAGACACTCCCAATCAGCATCGCGCGATGGAGCCAGGCCGCATTTCAGGCTCGGCAAGTCGAGATCAATTCAGACTCAAGAGAGTTTGTTTAGAAAGGGCAATCCCCGCAGGGGCACCTGTCGCAATCAGCACTCCAAATTTTTGAGACAACCACAGCAAGTCCCAGATCATGTACCAAGAAGTAGTGTTTTTTTCTTTTTACATCAGCGAATCAGAGAATTTGATTCTTTTGTTCCAAGCAGCATTTAACTGGGAGTCATTTTCGATCATCACTTATTAAGTAGCCAAGCACACATTTTTCATAACACATTTCAACAGGGCATACAAAAAAAATGCAGTTCAAATGCAAGCTCTGATGACAAAAACAGGAAATTCATGCCATGCCAAAAAACCCAGCGAATCAACCAATGACATACCCACCAGCTGCCCACACGGAGTATTGGGTGTCCCGTCCCTGTCAGGGTGTTGGTAATACCCATTCCACAACCCTGAACATGCTCTGCATTCTCTGAACCCAAGGTAATAAGCCCACCGTCGCCCAGTTGATTAGGGGAATGCTGAGAGAATGTTCTGCCTTTACCAGAGTGACAGTGCTGTCACCGGAGCTGGGACCCGAGGCTGACTTCATTAAAGTTCCTGGCCTGCGCTCCCCGCGGAGGCCTCCAGCTTCGGTGTCCAGTTTCACCCCACTTAGAGGAGCGCTGGACAGGGCAGGTTACTCCTCCTCGCTCCCCCGCTGAGGTTCACCTCCAGATTTGGGAACGCCATGGATTTATCAGGACATATCATAAGCTGACCGGCGTTTCAGTACGCTGAGAGATGATGTGAGGGGGGTGGTGACGGAGGGGAGAGGAAACTCAATTATGCTCCATGTTTTTGGGCGTTTTTATCAGATGTTGATAGAGGTGAAACAAAGCTGTTTCGAATTTGGGGCCAAACCTGATACTCCATCTCTGGTCTGTGAGCCCATTTCCAAACTTCTAAATGAAAACCACATTCGTTATTGAGCAACAGACATTTTCTGCTTCTCCCACATTCATTTGTATCACAATCAACCCATTAGTGTCTTTCTTGATATCATTAACCTGTCTTGACTACTGTCAGCTTTATAAACTGGACCACAAGCCTGCATGCATATATTAAATGAGTACAGTGGAGGATGCCTCCAAAGTCAACAATCAGAAGAGAGAGCGAGCACTTTAAAGAATCCAGAAAACTCCATCAACACTTAAGAACCTTGATCCCCATGAGTTTCACGTTACCACATATAAGTTTCCTGTACAAAACTTCAGAGACATATACACAGACTCTCTCTCTCTCTCTCTCTCTCTTTGTGAAATATTGACCCTGTAGAAAGCCATCACCTCTATGAAGCCATACTTATCTTGTTTAAGGTATAGTCTATATTTTGTTGGTGAAAGAAAGTCAAACCATCTCCATTGACTACAACCCTCTATCTTACAATGAAAAGCACTGCTCCTATGAATCCCCCTTCATTTTGATACTACTGAAACTGGGCAGTTGACAATGATTGCATTTTTATGTGTTTATACAGGATGTGCATTTTTACGAATCAGCTTTTTTGTGTAACATTAACAAATGATGAACTTCAAGTGTGTTAGATCTGTATGCTTTACATTGTAACTAATTTGCTTTTGAGTACGATTCCACAGTTTGTTTTGTTTGACTGGACAATAGCCAGATTTTGTGGATTTAAAGTACTCTTTTTTGCTTCATGGCTTTTTGAGTTTTTGCTACCAAATAATATTCTGATATTTCTAATCTTATTTGTGACTTTAAGTAATTCTGTATGTCCTTGTAATAAGTTATTGCACTTATACATTTGAAACGGTCATTTTACTTTTCAGTGGATGAAAAAAAAACATCTTATTTTGTCTCTCACAAGAAAAAAGTGAGAATTTTCGCAAAATTGAAAAATAAAACAAATTTAACTTGAACCTACTGTGGTTGTGGTGAAGAAATCATTTTTCAAAGGATTGAATGTCAATAAGCAACCAAAATAAAACAGAAGAGAACAATGCTGGCAGAAAAGTACTGTATGAACAAAGTAGCAAAGCAAAATTAATCTAAAAATTCCAGATTTCAGGGTCTTTAAAAATGCTTTTTTTCTTGTGTATGAAAAAGCCAGAGGGATTCTTTGTAGAAGTGGCAATATGAGGTCAATGTAAAGTAATCCCAGAAAATAGCTCACAGTGATGGGTGTGAGAGTGACAGTTTCTCAGACATTTCCCACTGACTCATATGCTATTTTTAAAACTGCCTTTGATTGGCCAAATGGCCTCTAACACGATCAGACGTCAAACTCAGTGGTCATCAGTGCCGTGCTGAGAGGATCGAATGTTGCCCCCTTATGAAGAGGCAGCGTATGGGTGTGCTGTCGCTGGGAGTTCACCATTCTCCCAATTTGAACTTGGTGACTTCAGGTTCAGAAGCATAAAATAATGTCAACTGAAATAAAACTCCGCAGAACTTTGTAATGCTTCTCTAAAAATTGTTTTGTGTGGAATCTTCTTTATACAGTCTATGGTTGGAATGCAGTGTCAAATATTACTAAACTGCACCAAAACCCATATACTCACAGTACACCTCATTCAAACAGACATCTAAAGAAATTCCATAAAGCAGTTGGAGACAGGATTACAGATGACCTTTTGAACCATCTGATCTATGTTTGAAACACACAGAGAGTATAACCTTGTGGTAGTCAAATAAGTGCACACATAATGTTTTCATGTTAATCATACTCTCACACGTAGGTTAAGAAATGGGATTTTTTTTTTTACTTAAAAAATAATCAATAAAAACACTGTACATGTGTAAATGTGTTAGAAGACATTTATCAAGTAATGATAATTAATATGACCGTATAGTAGAAAAATGGACAATAATCATATAAAATGTCAAGAAAAAAATAAGTAGACCACTGATTCTCCCTTTTTTATTTCTCTGCACAGCTGTTGTTGGAAACACATTTAATCTACACAGAGGGAGAATATTCTAACATGTTCATTAAACATATTATAGGTTACTAATTAGGTCATAAAAGATAGTAGGCTATTAGTCAATCCACCAGGCCATGGTTGAAGTACTGTTTCTGTTGGGGAAAAAAAACGTACCACTCGTCCAGAGAAAGACCCATTCTTTCCACCAGTCTCAAGGACACACATAAGAGGCATTAATAGCATGGAAACAGAGATCCAACGGAACCTGGTCCCCCAAATACACTCTCCATGTCTGAATTGGCCCATATGGTATGTGGAAGAAGAAAAGATCAGATGAGAGACTTTAATGTGGGTTTTCCACACTGAGATAAAGACACAGGCAGAGATCGTGGTCACTGCTGTTTGGCTGAAGTTCCATCAAGCGCTTCAAGACTTTGGCCTAAATACACTCAAGCAACCCTAATCTGAGCAGCTCACTCTCCTGGGTTGCCTCTTATTTCATACCATTATCCACAATTTTAGCCGAATTGCTCTGATAGGCCCCTAAATGCCTCCATGTGATCGATATCCTACAACTGCTGCCATGGACAATGTCAGGAGAGGCTGTCAGTGGCTTCGCAACCCTGGTTCAAAAAGTAAACAAATCAAAGCTCTGCCCTTTGAATCACATTTCAAGTCACAAGACAAAAATCTTCTCTTGGTTTGTCTAGAGACGCGAGTCAGAAAGGGTAAGATAAAGAATAGAGAAAGGAAAAAGAGGAAGAATGAGTTAGACAGGCGGCTTTTCATGTTATTATTAGTAGGCCACTTCATCTGAGGAACTGCATTCTTACAAATGAAAGAGGAGATTAAAAAAGTTGGAGTCAAGAAAACAAACCATAGCAATTCATGTCCTAAACTGACAGGGCATGAAGGAATGGAAGTATAGTGATCCAACATTCTTCATTGGCTACAGAAACAATCACACTGTTCTTCACTGTTGTAATTTTGGGAGCCATTCCATACTGCACAGCAGACAGCCAGCGCAGAGCTTGTCACCCAATAAAGCCGCCACCAGGACTTGACAGCTTTCCGAATGGGACTGGAAGGTTTCCAAATAAATCCATCTGGGAAAATGGCCTGGCAATGTGCTGTATACTCCTTTGCTGGCAGCCCAGACTCTCTTCGAGCACTTTTGTAGGTTTTTGGCTTTCACTGTGGTCCCTCAGGTTTGCTTCTCATCCCTGTATGACAACCTAAACACTGAGATGAGAAAGTCAAATTTTTTCTGAGGATTTTTTTTTTTTTTACATTGAGGGAGAATGAAAGTCTGACAAATAAAACTCAGAGCCAAAGCGCCACTGATACGATCGGACGCGAGGGCTGGACCACTTTCATTGGAAGAGCATTTTGGGATAAATAAACAGAGTGTTTGGGGAGTAAGCGGAGCTCAGGGTTTGGAGTGTTTGGAGCACTTAACCAGCTGACCGAAGACCAGTGCCAATTAAACCTAATGGGTCACGCTGCTTCAGCCAGGCTCCAATGGCACTTTTCATAAAAACACCCATGGTCGAGGGACCATGAAGACCATTAGGGCACTTCAAAGTTCACCCCATTGCTGTCTGCCCTGGTCGAGGCTCTGCATAAAAGGATATAATATCCAGTTACTGTGTCAGTGTTTCTTTCCATCCTTGTTAAGAGGTATCATTAGAAGCACAGTGGTGCTAAATCACCATAACCATCGACTCTGTGAGACAGATCTCAAAAAGGTCATATTTTAGACCTGACAGTTAAGGGAGTTCCTCTGTTAACTGGTCTCGAGTTTGATGTTAAAACAGAAGATAAGGGCCAGAGAAATTACATTGTAAATCTAAAGAAGCTGGGTCCCCTTACCGTCTGAGGTGGAAGATTCTGAGTGACTGAAATTGGTGGAAACGCATGTATGGAGACTTGTAAAGAAAAGTAAAGACAGGTCCGCTAAAAAGTAGTTCCTTGATTGGAACATTTCTCCCAGGAGATATACTGGTGTATTGGTGATTAAATGTTAAATCATGATCACGTGTTGAATATAGAGAAATTTTCACAAAATTATTTAGTGCTGTGTTTAATTGTAGGCCTAAATGATGAAAATTGCATGGTTTTGATTTCCAAATATTTAATGTTAATGAAGTTGCCTTAGTTTTATTAGTTTTAACAATCAATTTATAAAATAACCTACTGTATGCAAAATGACACAAAATTAAATTTTTTAGCATTTAATGTTACACTGACTCAGTAAATGAGGCCACAGAGGTCTAGATCACACTGAGTGTATAGACAATATTTGATTAGTATCCATAACAAATGTTAGAATTTTATGAACAGAGCAGTTGAAAAGATCAAAGGTTTATGTCATGACTATAAAACCAGCAAAGTAAATGATTGGGACTGAATAGGGATGCTTCCTCACATATGCAACAGAACTGCAGACAGTAATTTACTACGTGTCATTAGGTGTTACTGCTGGACTCACCACTAGTTGCTGTTCATGTTAACCCCCTCCGGTGAGACTGAATGGAATGAGAACACAGAGCAGGACAGCTGCAGAGGACACACTGGAAGAAAGTGAAGGAGAGTGATGAAGGTTTACAGGAAATACTTTGTACTCTGCTGCAGTTTCACTCCACTGCTGGTATTTTTTTTAATCACAAAATTAACATTTTAGTATTTGGCATGCACTCCAAAACTGGCTCCAATGAAGCAATGCTACGAAATTACTGTTGTATGTCATCTTAAACACAATGTTTAACTCAACATGGAACCAGTGAAGATAAAATGAATATATCAAGGGCACAGAATAGAAAAGGAAAAGGGAAAATGCACGCGAGATGAAAAAGAAGTCTGGATGAATGATTAGGCCTGCAGGTAGGCTAAGAAGGCAAGGATACCTTTTACTTATGGACTTATACTTAGACCCCATACTTTGTTATATTCACTTGAGTAAAGATGTTAAATCAGTTCTTACTTTTAACAGTCTTTTCAAAGACATGTATCTGTGTTTCAACTTGAGTATAGAAAGTGTGTACTTCTGCCACCTCTGCTACTCAAAGCAGCAGCAATGGAAATCTCAATCCAACCAGTTATCAGAATCGAGTCTGCAGAGAAGGCCACGTTTTTTTAGCTCCTTCTAATAGGACTTCTGGCTCAGCTCCAGACGCTATATCATTCCCAAATATGTACTTCATATCAGCTTGCCCCCTGTGTTCAAACGCTTGGACAAGGAGGTCTTACTTTTTGCTACATGCCTTTCTTTCTTACTTAAACGCATTCATTTGTTCAATCTATCAGACATAATACAGTCCTGAATCTTGCTATAGTGAAAATAACAAGATGAACATAACTACACTGTGCTGTAGTGGTGGGTGAGGACGGTAAACCCTGTATACCTCATGAATGACACAACTACTACTAACCACCTTCTCTCATAATCATAATGACATGATGTTGTTTGTGTTCATTTCATCTCTGTACATTAGCTGCAGAAGGAGGTATACAAAGGATAAATAATCCACACAATTGTGGGTCCCTACTGTGAAATTCATCACATGGTGAATAGAAAACAGGGCTGATCATTTTCAAAGTGACTGGTTGTTTAAACACGGATAAAATGAGGACACCGTTTAACATATCAGATGATTGTAGCTAGAAACATCTTAGACTTGGCGACACCAGTACACATTTGTGAGATAATTCTTGTGTAAGCCTCTCAACACTCCCTGGATTAAGCCACTGGATTTATGAAAATGTGTGGGGTTGTCTCATCATCCAGGACTGCCATTCGTCATTGTTCATCAAACATAAGCCTGAGCGGTTTGGCAAAGAAACCACAAACAAAGCTCACACCTCCATGTGTTCCCATGCATAAAAATAGCGCAACATTCTGCACCCCTACAGATAATTGGGGGGGGGGGGTGGAGAAAGAGAATATGTGTGCTGTTTACACCGCTTCCACCACAGGATGAATAATGTGAAATGACCACTGCTAAAAGAAAGTGGAGGGAGCAGTGAGGTGTTCAAAGGGACTCAGCTGTCCTTCTCCCAAAATTGGTAATGACGTGTAGGGTCAGGGTAATATGATACCACTAAATAGTGTCAACTTATGTTATGTTACCAGAGTGGGGGCAAGAATATCAACAGTACCATAACTTCACAGTGAGGGTAGCCTGAATTTGTTGGGATTTTTTTGTGTCACAGTATCTGAAAATGTATATGCAAAGGATGTCCAGATTTTCTGGAATTACATAGTCATGGAAATACAGTTTCTCTTCACAAATTCCATAAAGGAATTTATTCCACATCTACTCTTCATTCCACATCGATTGTAGATCTTGAATGTGAAAAAAAAAAATACATTTAGACATTTAATTTAATCTGAAAAGCACCTCACAGGACAACCCCTCCCCCTGGGCCACCAGTGCAGTGGAATTATTCATTGGAAGTAAAAAAAATAAAAATGTTGGCTCTTCATGACGGTGCTAAGATTAAATACACAGCACACATAAATGATGCACATGTGCCCAACTGAGCGTAAGTGAGGAGCATTTATTAAGTAAGGCACGGTAAGAGATATGCACCTCTCCAGATATACAGGCACAGATCCTTTCTTCCTTATGGCTCCCACACGCCTCACCCATAACAGCATCTGGTCCAGAGGGCCCATGCACGGGAAGCCCCCTTTGGCTGCCTCCTCTTGACACATCTTCTGCTTCTCAAATGTGGTTTCAATTACTACCCACATGGGCTTGTGCTATGTGGAGAGGGTCTGATTTATAGAGTGCCTCAGTGCAGTCCCGCTCAGCATGGTCCTACAACATACCCAACTCCCCTCCAGGAGGGGCAAAGGTCAAAAACACAGCGCCGTTAACCTTTTGGCAACTCGTGCATGCATTCTCTCTCTCTGCTTCCCGACGGGCAGGGTGGTACCAAGAGAGGAAATGAACACTAGAGAAGATGACACCATGAGCAGTCACCATAACAATAGATCATTTTAAAATTGTAAAATGCTTCGCCTTTGGGTTGCTGCTGGACAGGGTTAGTGAGTAGAAGCGGTGGCCATGGAACCATAAGATCAGTGTCTTTGCCGGTCTCTGGTAGTTGGGACAAGTGAAAAAAGGAAATGTGTAAAAGGCGTTTTCATAACCTTCAAACAGAGCAGTTCATATGGGAGGCACATCCACATTCCTTCCTCACTCTTATGACTCAGCATCCAGTAACCAGAGGGTTTGCCAGCCAAACCCACCTCAGCACACAGGGTATCTGCACACCATCAATC
This sequence comes from Alosa sapidissima, assembly GCF_018492685.1. Lineage (NCBI taxonomy): Eukaryota > Metazoa > Chordata > Actinopteri > Clupeiformes > Clupeidae > Alosa > Alosa sapidissima. The sequence continues at coordinate 3,608,053 of NC_055967.1, forward strand.
ATTTGTCTCATAAAACTCAGATGCTGATGGGCTGAATGGTATGGGCTTACATTATTTATTATGTTATTTAGTGGTTCACTTGGTAGGCTAGCACAAAACTGATCACATTGGTTCCCCTACTATGGAAATAAAAGTGAAACTTCTTTACATAAAGTGCATTTCAACTCACACAGATATTGTATTCTATCACACATAAAAATGTGCCTATGTGTATGTGCCTTTACATGTTCACCTAACCATGTTGTACACATAGCAGTGCTTAGTTTAAACAAATTACAAGTCAACACAAATCTAATGAGACACTATCTGACTAATGTCCTGTCCAATTGTATGCATTTGCTGGCGGTCTTAACTCAGTTCTGGTGACAGTTAGAAAGCCACACAAATATGCGTCACCATGTTAGGACAGCATGGCTAGTGCTGTGGGACAGTTTGTCTCCTAGACAACAGAGCGGTCATCGTTTCCAGCTTAGACAAGTATGAAACAGTCAACCTCAAATGTCTGTGCATTCCATGTCAACAAATCTGTGGCAAAAAGGGGAACCTTAAACCACAAAAGAGAGGGAAGGAGTCGAATGACAAAAAGTAACCCATTCCAAAGACATGTGCTCTGGTGAATGTTCTTCTTGTGACTCAAGTAGGACTCCATATAAACACCTCTTCTTCACCACACAACACTAGCCTCTCTTCTGTGGCAGCCATGCTCTTCCCCTTAGTCAATGGTGAGCTTATCTGCTGATTCACCACAGGCTACATTTGTTTTTGTTCGCCGTACTCCCATGCCTCAGCACATGCTGTGGTTTCAAACATTACCACTGGATGTCAGGATAAGAGACCTGGTGAAAGAGACATTTTTGTATTTCATTTGTACTGCATATCATAAATTGTCAAATGAACATACAATTCTACTCTGTTATATCAACTGACCCCAACAAGCTTTCTTACTGGGAAAAGTAGGCTATAGTGGAGTAAATGGATTACATAATCAAAGAGCTTTCTGTACAGAATATATCAAGGTGTTCTTCTAGAGAAAGAGGATTGGTATTTATTTACAAGATCACTGGTGTTGGCAAAGCCAAGAAGGTAAATATGTAAGGGATAATGTATAGAACGCCGGTCATTGTCGGGAGATAGGTCCCGACAGGGCGAACCGGACCCCGACGCGCAGCGGAGGGGTCTTGTTCCGTCCTGAAGGGACCTATCGCCCGACAATGACCGGCGTTCTACACATTATCCCGCTTATTACACGGCTACTTACCAAAACGACACAATAAACTCCCCACAATATGACTCTTTAGCCTACATAGCCTAGGCTATAGCCTATTTGTTACCGTTTCATCATGGCTTTTGCTGAGAAACAAATAGTTCGCAACAACACAAGCTGAACTTGAATCAAACATTCTTTAGAACACAGCTGATCAACCGTCTGCTTTCACTTTTGAATGAAGTTCCAATCCTTGCGTAGTGATATGAAAGAATTGACTTAGAAGCACAAAGCCCATTTTCCTTGACAGCGGTCTGTTATACTTAGCAACAGTCTGTTATTCAGAATTAGCAGACCGCCGAACGTTGGGAAGGCCCATTCAAGTGAATGGAGCATTCTGCAGCACTATGAAGAGTCGTGTAATAAGTCTGTTCTAACTACAGATGATGACACACATCATGCATGTGTGGCACTGCAAACATGTTTACTTATTTATGATTCATGATTAAATAAAACCCCTGATATTCCACTGAAAGGTTTCATAGCGGAAGATTTAGCATTTTAAAAATATACTTAATTACAAACTATGAATTACTGAATTATGAATTACAATGACCTGGGTTGAGAGAGATCTGGGTATTGAGTTCAGGTGTGCTCTACCAAGGACACATATACTATTTTAGTAACACTTTGAATTACTGAATTTGAATGAGTTACTCCAGTTATGTCTTAAATAGTTAAACGTTGGCTATTTCCAAGTGTCAGCTGTGATAAGTGATGAAGCTAGACATTACATTTTGATAGCGACCGCAAAAAGGTTATCTGGGATTCCCCTGGGCCCTGTTATCTCCAGCAATTAATTTATGGCTATGAATGGGCCAATGTCATATCCCAAAGGAGACTGGCATCACTTGTACTTCTGCAGGTGCACTACAGTATAAGGTCCACAAAGATGGATTTCTTTGGTGTCCAAGTCTGACAGAAGTTAGCGATCAAAAAGTGCTTATGTTGGTTGTTTACGGGTTCCTCATAAGGTATCTTCATGTATCTATTTCCCAGTACAGATCTGCACCATCGCCCATGTGTTTATACAGTGAATTTATGGCTACAGAGCTCCACTGTAATGTTAGGCATCCCAGACTGTAACCATTCTGGTCACTGGGTCTAATTTCAGGTTGATTGAAAGGCATAGACCCTTGTGTTAATGAACAGCGTGTGTGATCTGACCCAAACAATGCTCAGGGGATTCCTCTTCAGCTTACATGCTAAAAACTGGCTTTAGGAGGCTAAGCTGACCACTAACATTTAGCAGCTGTTCAACACTCAGCAAGCTTATGACCTGAATCAACTCAGACACTTCCCATATAAAGGGCTTCTCAATGAGACAAGGTGGCTACTGGTGTTACTTTCAGTTCAAAAGGTCTCACAAAAAATTGGTCTGAACGCAACAGGCCACATTGTTTCAATTTGGACGAGGTGTTGTGGTCAAGTCTCCTGAACCTGTAAACATCTGTAAGAGTGGCAGACCAATGAGAAAGTTGTGTTTCATTGTTGAGAGAGGAAAGAAGAAGGGAGGTCTAATTTTAAAGTTACCCAAATTGAACTGGACATAGACGAAACCATCTGAAAATGATTAAATCATCATGACATGGATGGCATATAAAACTATCACAGGTCCATTTAAACATACATTTTGAAACATAAACAGGAAAACAAATCAAATGAATATTCAATGACACAAAATCAGACAACGATCAGTTACTCACACAAGTGTTGATATATTGTAGTTCTTGACACATTTCTTGGCTGGTGGTATTCTAATAGTGTGCTTATTAACGGACACTTTCTCTCTTAAAGCATTTAGAAGAGCAGCAACAATGTGTTACCAGTATATCTTTGATTGGCCTTTCTCAAGTGTGGGCATTGCATAAAAAGCCTTCATACCTGTAACCAGATCACATACCTAATATTTGACCTGTTTTCTTGTATTAATTGGGAGATTTTTTTGAAAGAGGGGATGGTAAACATTCAGACATAAGTACGATACAACTTTAAAGAATCTTTTCTTTTGATACAACTTCAAATTAAAACGGAATTATATAAAGAATCCAGAGGTTCTATGAAAAGGGATATTTTGCAATGAAAACGTCAAGGGGTATAGGGCCTGGTTTTATTTGGATCCTGTTTTGGGACATACATCTTGAAGGAAAAACTGTGTGTATCACAAAACAACTCACATACCATCTACTATACTGCCCCCTAGTGTTCAGATGCCCAAATGCAGATTTTCTTTATAAAGATAAATGCCCTCCGTATGCCAAGTATATTCATGGGAAAAGATTCATATATTTATAGTTTGTTGATGATTGTTAATAATTATCAATGTAGCTTATTGTAATATTGAATAGTCTTATTATTTAATAATTAAATGCTTTAGCTGTACATACTTTAGTGCATTACTAATGCTAAACAATGTTTGATCACAACTTTATTGAGTGTCACATCCTCTTCATATTTAGTTGTGTAATGTGTATTAAGGAATAATATCTGTTGTATCTTAATGCAAATCTTTTTTTGATGGACCGTTATTGTAAAGTTATAGCCGTGTTTAATTTATCCATTACTGAGATATCATTAAGGCCTGTGTTCACCAAACAATTGTTTTGTGCTGGCCGTGTCTATTTTCTATAGAAATCCTATGAAGTGTAGCATTCTAAGTGCCCTCAAGTTCAAGTAGTTTACTGCCATGTACTCATAAAATGAATTAAAAGTAATGACATTTTTTTTGCTCAAGAGCCAGCTCAACTTTAAATAATAAATTAAAAGTAGTAATTAAAAAAGTATATATATTGTGTGAGTATGGGGGGATATGGTGTGTGGCCTACTGGTTAGCGCTTCGGACTTGTAACCGGAGGGTTGCCGGTTCGAACCCCGACCAGTAGGCACGGCTGAAGTGCCCTTGAGCAAAGCACCTAACCCCTTATTGCAGGCAGCTCACTGCGCCGGGATTAGTGTGTGCTTCACCTCACTGTGTGTTCACTGTGTGCTGTGTTCACTAATTCACGAATTGGGATAAATGCAGAGACCAAATTTCCCTCATGGGATCAAAAGAGTACTTATACTATACTATACTGTATGTTGTGTGTTTGGGTGGGGATGTTTGTCATCTCCCAATATTTTCTAAAGTACAGCCTCTGCTCACACACAGGCCAGGGGTACACTCTAAAAAGTGATGTGTTGAAAATGACACATTGACACTGCTGAGTGTGCTCAGGGACAACACATTTTGTATCAATTTCAACACGCCAATTGTGTGGCTGGCTGAAAGATACATTTTGTTAGATAGCTGAAATTTATCTTTAACCTTTAACCCAGCCACACAATTGCTGTGTTGAAATTGATATTGTGTTGTCCCTGAGCTCACACACGATGAGTCATTTTAACACATCACTTTTATACATTTCTAGAAAGGGTCGTTGGCTAACTTCCATCACAATCTTGATGGTAATAGTTGTCATTCTTGGATTTGGTTTTTCTAGAAAGGTAAGTTCCAATGATTAATCGCAAACACGGATGCAAAGTTTGGAGATTGGAACAACAACTCCTCAAGTGTGTTTGTAAAAGATACCTTTGTCATTGCTAAACCACCTTGGTGCGATACAACTTTCACTGAAACAACATCCTTGTAACTGTGTCTAGAAAGTGTTGTTGTTGGTTGAAAATAGTGAGTTCCGTTGTTTAAAACACTGTCCAGTGAAAATAAATGATCCTGCACATCTATAGAGTTCATCATACATTTTTGAGAAAGCAAAACCATTATATGACTGGAAGAAAATTGTATTCAATATTGTCCGAATGTTTTATTTACTACAACCTTTGCCCATGGGCAAGCATGAATGAGTGGATACTGTGGACGCATTTGTGCCTAACCACCAAGTATTAAAATAGATGGTCAATCTTGTCACATTAATGCAATTTAAATGCGTTGACAACTGCGAAATATCCATGAATTGCGCTTCAACGACTAGTCTCGATCTGTCATTCCAACCACCAAACTTTTTGTGTTTGATCGGACTAGGCTACCCTTTCTATAAACACCAAATTCATGAACGATGATTCTAACTACCATATACAGTAATTGTGATGGAAGTTAGACAACAACCCTTTCTAGAAATGCACCCTTGAGCTTAAGGGCCCTATTGTGCACTCGAGCGCAATTGACTTTGTATACTGGCGCTTTTGTCTTTCCTATTTTGCATTCAGCGCATATTGGAATTTTCCCTCCACAGGCACACATCGGTAAATTAGGGAATGCAATTGCGCCCCTGGGGGTGGTTCAGCGAAAAGAGGAGGCGTGTTCCGGCGCAAACGTTCCCTGTTGATATTTTACCGTTTCAGAAAAAAAATTCCGCCACAGACCAGGAAAATCCTGGTTTAAAGTCAGTGGCGCAAATTCAGATGCTATTTTAAGGGCGCATAGATGGTCACAGGCCTGCAGGAATGAATGCTATGCACACTGATCTACAGACACCCCCGTGCACACACGGAAACATTCAAAGCCTTGATAATATTTGTCCGTTTACTGGTTTTGTTCGTGCACTGGTCACCTAAAAAGTAGCCTATATATACAACATGCAATATACAACATGCAATATATTGTCGTGTTGTGACTTCTTGGATGAGCAATGCGCTGCTTGTCTGACGTGGGTTAAATGACTTCACATGACAAAGAATCCTCCTTTTGTGGAATTTACTGAACTTTGGCAGGTGAGTACAATACATAAGTACACATCAGTGGCCGTGGCTAAACTAGGCGGTGAGCTGTGAGCCTATCAACCTAGAAACTGAAACTGACATGATGACAATGACAAGATTTAGTATATTTAAGTGTCGTGGGCGGGGAGGATGTGTATGTGTTGTGTGGGGACTGATTATGATATGGAGACCAATGTTATATGAACTGTTGCAGTTTTGGACATTAGTGTTATAAGGACTGTTGCAGTTATGGACATTATTGTTATATGGACTGTTGCAGTTATGGACATTTTGGACTCTTAGACGAGCCATGACAGTGTTGCTTGTGTGGTAGGGTGCTTGTGTACTGATTCTTTTCCCTGCCCCGAAGCCTGCGTGGTGCTCTAGACGATTTCCCACACCCGTCAGCCTTGATGGGCAATCATCTGGCTACCGTGCTGGTTGGCTGGTGTGGTGATTGTAGCTCGGATAAGAGGCAGGGAGCGGCGGGACTGTGGAGGTGGAGTAGGGGAGAAAGCGAAGTCCTGCTGCCTGCTGCCCGCTGTTTGCTGCCCGCTGACCGCTGCCCGCTGCCTGTGCCGACCGCTGCTTGCTGACTGTGGCTGCCGACGAGGACGTTGAGCCGCTGTGGGCTATCTACGCTAGACGATCGCCACAGTAAAGGGAAGAGCTATTTGTATTCTTTGGTTATTTCACATGTCCATGTAGCTCACGATGGTGTTGGAATTCCAGGCGGGTGCTGCCGGACGACGAGATGGAGTCTGATCCGGAGGAGAGCCGCAGTTGAGTGACAACGCTAACTTGGAGTGCATCAAAAGGGACGGTGATATTCCAACTCTGCATCGTTGTGCGAGTGAGCGTCGCTGACACTGCTGGCTAGAGTGGTCTAATGGCCTGTGTTTTGTCAACAGTTTCAGCCGGGACTCAGTGCTGCTTCTGCTTCCGTGGTTGACGACTCCACTGGCGTGCTGACGTGAACATCGTGCCGCCGTGACGTCACCTTCAAGAACTAGGCTCACTGCCGATCCGATAGCGGACTACATTTCCCATAGGCCCCGGTGAGACTGATACCAATCCCCTTGGAACTGATGTATTGTTTTTTATTTTCCTTTTGGCCTGGAGGATCCCGGCCAACGGACAATAATTTTCTTCTTATTCATTTTTGTGTTTGTGAATGTTGTGTCTTATGTGCTGGTGGGCTGCAGTAACTGGGCAGTGGGTGGAGTTGTAGTGGGCAACGGTTAAGGGCCTTTTTGTAGTGTGTGGGCGTGACGTCACAAATCATTACTGTGTGCATTATTGTGTGCTGTGTCCATGGATTGTGAAATTATAATAGGTGGTGATTCATGCTTATGACTTTTGAAGTGCCTTATGGTTCCGAGATGGGATTGACTACACGTGTGGTTTTGAGTGGCCAACCCTGAACATGTCCGCCCCTATAAGTTTTACCCTCCTGTCTAGAGTGGCGACCCATGTGTTATTACATGATAAATAAATCTGTATTTTTACAGTGTTTTTATCGTGTTGTGGTGTGTGTAACTGGGATCTGTTGGTACTTAAGGCTACTGGCCCTTGGCTGGTGACATAAGCATATTTTTTTTCTCACCTGGGTGGAAAGAGCACAGGAAACACTGGAGACACCAGGCTAGTCCGGAGGGTCTGCTTCAGTGTGTGGAGTGTGTGCCACTGGATGCTGCTCTGCACAATTAGGATCATTTGTCATAATTATCTCAAAAACCATCCTGTATGCTTTTGGGCGGCTATTAATTAAAACCCATCAAGGCAAATATAACCTATTAGGTTACAGGAAAGTTCAGCAAGTAAATGGAAAACAATTGACCTTCATTGTGGGTGTAATAGGAGTAGGCCTATCTGTCTACGGACATCACGCAGGAGAGGACAGTGTCGCCCAGCACAGCTGCAACTTGGTGCTCAAATGGCGTGAGCTCAGCCAGGCCTGTTCCGCTGGCCGCCCTACACACTCCTCGCTGTTGAGCAGTAGTTCCTCTACCTTCACGTCAGACCATTTCCCCCCCCAATTCATTTACAGTGCAATTTTTGGAGCCCACTGCATTGTCTGCTTGCTTCCCAATTTCCCACTCGTATTTTCCTTTTGCTTAAGCCCAACACAAATTATGGACAGACCTCATAATTGGCTGCTAAAATGCTGGTACTATATGTAAGTTCAATTAAAACTAGATGTACCGCATAGCGGTACAAAATATGACCGCCGCTCAGTCCTGTACATCCGCGAAAAGAAATCATACTTCAATTTGTCTCCATATTTTACTCCATCCCCCACTCTTGAAACTTTTGTGTATGCTTGTTTGGCATTCCTGAGTGTGTGTGTGCAGCTGCACAGAAAGTAGCCTACTGGTGCTGAAAAGGTGAATAGATTGTAGAATAGCCAAAGAAGATGTAGGATTGTTATAAAACCTTTAAAATCTCTAAACAATCACAAGTAGGGCAGTTCATCACAGTTCATCCATTGCAACTGGATTGATGAAAGGTCACTTACACCTGTAGGCTACATTGTATTTGGGAAAAGCAAAAGGTATCAGCATAATGTTATTTATTTATAAACAAAAACATCTCTGTCAGTTCCATGCCGTTTTCAACAGCTATCAAAAACAAAGGTCATTTTTGGATGGATGGATTTTTTGTGAATAAAATCTTATGTAGAAGAAGAAACAGTCATCTTTAGTTCATGTAATACTTTATTGTCAATGCACAAATTAAGTAACAGTAGTCTGAAACGTTATTGTTAATGCACAAATTAAGTAACAGTAGTCTGAAACGAAATGCTGTTTTACATCTAACCAGTGGTGCAAATAACTGACATGTCCAAATGGGCCTTGATGAAATGCGTCACTAGACTGTTCATACACATTTTAACGGGCCAAAGTTGAAGAGCTGTTGTCCGTTATTGTTCGTGCAAATATAGGCTGATTCATGTTCCCTTGCATTGTGTAACTGAGGTCCATGGCTAGTCTGGCTTTCACCAGACCAAGCTCAATCTTTTAAGAAATCAAAAAATAAATAGCGGGCAGATCAGGCTGGGTTCACCCAGCCTAGTCCATAGGCACCCGATATTGTTTAATTTTCCGATTGAGATATCCACGCTCTGGCTATTCTAAATGCAAAAATGCATCAGGGAGTTATGACAAAACTGTAACTAACAAACTAGATCCTAATAGAAAGCTGTTAGCTTCCCTAAGCTACAGGTAGGCTTATAAGGTAGGCCTATTTACAACATAAATTGTCAATAGGCTATGCTGGCGACACAAATAAAATCTCCTTTGGAAACCAATGGCTCACGCCTTACAGTATCAAGCGGACTTAAACTGCCATATCGTGGCGAAAAGTTGTAATAAAACGCAGCTCCATGAGTCAAGGAAAGCGCGAATGAAGTAGCCACTTCTAAATGGGACCCACTACACAGTAGCTTAAGGTGTGTTGCTAAAGCAGCCATAATGAAATGAAGGTGTCATGTTTGGATACTTCACACACACGTGCTTTTTAATTTCACAGACTACAACTACCAAGCTGGAATCAAAGCACATTGATTCCCCTCTCACACCCTGCACGCACTTAAAACAAAATAAACAGGCGTCTCAGTCTCACGCATGTATAGGCAAAACTGTATCAGACCGGTGTAACGTTGGTAAATCTTCCATTGCACAGAATGATTTTTGTAGCACGTGCAACAAATGACAGTCGAAAGATACAATTACAGTGCTGCTATCAATTTGCTTGGTATAACCGTATTTATAGTTTTCTACAAATGCAATCAATCAAATTGGCCTCCATCACTCAACCAACGCTAATGGTAACATTACCTAGGTCCTTATTGATATTATAAGATTAACGTACCTGCAGTAAAAACTAAGCATGTCCGATAAACATCCTCAGATTTATTTTGGCTTCAAGAAGAAATGGGAATTACATTTCATGTGAACATCGTCCTATCCTTATTAGATGTTCTCTGCGGTAAACTACAGTCCTTGTAGGAAGCGTCCATTGTTTTTCCAACCTACTTTTAACTTCCAACAAAATTACGTCTCACTGCAACGATGCGCCATCTAGTGGACAAACGACTACTTATCGCCAATACTGGAATGCAGCCATGATGATGATGAATATTTATTTTGGCTTTCTTTTAATCCTACTGAATTTGTAATTATGTATCGGCCGTTCTAATACCAATAGTATGTGGGTGCCTGTGTGTGTGTGCATGTGTATATGTGTGCACCGCCATCTACAGGCCAATGAGTGTACAGTCACTAAATGTACACATAACCTAATTTTTTTTAGACCCCCCCCCATGGATGAAATTCTACGAAACTTGGCATACCCCTAGAGAATGCCAGGTAAATCATACACATAAAATTTGGTGCAGTTCTGAACATCTTAACTGAAGATAGGGGCGATTAAAGCAGAATAATATTGCATTTTCATTTTTTACCGGGGGGGTGCAAATCACAAATGAGTGATTATGGGCCAGGTTGATGTGGGCCCTTGAGACCAACATACCATAAAAGATTATTCATCCTCAGTGCCACGGTTCAGGTAGTTATTTAGGAAAAACTGTTTTTTTTGCGGTTCGGGGGGCCCAGCAGGGGGGGGTGGGGGGGGGGGGGGGGAGTGGCCCCTGGGGACGAAACGAAATTTTTCCGTAAAAGTCTAGTGGGGCTACATACCCACCAAATTTCATGTGCCCCGGTGGTTCGGTATCCCGGGTATCGTTGACCAAAAATTCAGGAAGTAGATCACGGGGGTGGGGGGGGGAACAGCTTCGCTAGCGGCGGTCATAAATAAAAAAACCTTTTTTTCCACGAGGGGAAATTTTCTCTATGCAGGCATAGTGACATATAAGACATAACACAACATATAAGACATAACACAACATATAAGACAGGACAAAAGAAAGAACAGGACAGACAAAGAAAGACAGACAGGAGTGTAAGGGGGGGATTAGTCCCAGGAGAAGATGGAGGAGGGGGCTTGGAGCATATTCAAGTTCAAAAGGCGAATAGCCTCAAAAGTAAAGGTGGCATTCCTCCTGTTAGTCCTAGCCAGAGGACAGCGCAGACGCCTGCCAGAGGGCAGCCATTCAAATACTCTGTGTAGGACATGGGTAGAGTCTTCTAGGATGTAGTTGGCTTTCTTTAATGTTGCCTTGTCGTGCAGTGATGTCAGAGACTGAAGAGGGTGGCCAATGATTTTAGAACATGTGTTCACAATGCTCTGGAGGTGTTTCTTATTTTTGACTGAGAGGGAGTGAAACCAGCACATGGATGAAAAAGTCAGTATACTTTCAATAAAGGAGGTGTAAAAAATGCTGAGAATCTTCCTGATCACTCCAAAGGAGTAAAGCTTCCTCAAGAAATACTGCCGCTGTTGACATTTTTTAATAATCACCTCTGTATTAGAGTCAAAATGCAGTTTGTCATCAATGACAGTGCCCAGGTATTTATATTCTTGTACAACTTCCACTGGTTCCCCATGGATTGTAGTTGCAGTTAAGGATGTAACGATTACGGTATAATGGTAAACCGCGATAAAAATGTTGACGATAATAATTACCGTTTTCATTTCAAACATCATGATTATCACTGTTGATTACCGCGGTGTGGAAACCGTGTGTTTAATCCTTCCCATCTTCATCCGAGCCTGCTTTTGACATACAGTAGGCCTGGTACAATGGAACAAAACTAGCACCCTACTTATTCTGTTGTCTAATTGATGGTTTTAACTACGATTTGGATTAGGCTACACCTGATTTTAAAAGGCGGAACTTTTTCATAGCAAAATGTGCACTGTATCATGTAGCCATTCTGCGTCTTTTTATGTTCACGTTCACATTAAATCCATTCCACTCACGTTATCAGGAGAATTCAGTACCCTAAAGTTTTATTTTGAACGCTTACTTTGGTCTCACTCATTGCATCCAAATAACAGAAATAGCAAACTCCAAGTTATGGTAGGGTAAGTTAAGCTACTGTATAAGCACATAGCCAATTAAACATGAAGAAAAAAGTGAACGGTACACTTTTTCAGTGTTGCCACAGTTACCTTGAAAAAAGTAATCTGATTACTGATTACTCCTTTAAAAAGTAACTTAGTTACTTTACTGATTACTTGATTTTAAAAGTAACTAAGTTAGATTACAAGTTACTTTATTAGTTACTTTCAGCAGCTGCCGACAACACCCCCACCGCCTCAACATAAAAATGATAACCGGTTTTGCCAATACTCACTATACTAGAAGTGCATTTTAACAGTAATGTCAACAATGTATAACAGACATTCCAACCTAACCTACTTAGATACTGAAATTCAGATGTTTGTTCAATAATGTCTAGTCAGTACACCAAATAAGGAAGGCCTATTGATAGAAATTGTGATAGTAAAATATGTAGATTTTGGTAGTTTGGCCTTTTCATGTAGCCTTGGCAACTAGCCATCTAGGCCTGAGTAATATGCAAATGAAATTACACTCCTTAAACTCACCTCAACAAGTCTTTTGCAATCATTTAACCCGCCGTGAGCACTGCTAAAGTCACTGTTACAAACAATGCAGTGTGCAAGACTATCATTATGTTACTCTTATGAGACAATTGGGTACAGTTCTGTGTAGTCTGATGTGAAATGGGTCTTAAATGTTCCTTTTTGAGGAGCACTGACTCTGCCATGACGCTCCTGTTCCTAGATACACTGACTGAACTGATTAATTAAGTTCGGGAGAAAAGAGATATAAGCCCACCTACACTGAAAACTGATTGGTTGATTTAGAAAAACAGACCAGGATGCTCTCTGTCTTGGATGCGCTTCATGGCACACACGCACCACTCCTCTCTCTCTCCCTCTCTCCCTCTCCGTTGTGTGCGCGTTAAACTCAGACTTGAAATTAGAAAGTGTTTGACACCCCTGCTCTAAGCCCATATAGCTGGATCTTAGGGGCTTACATAAGGAGGCAGATGTCTGCCACGTTCTCTTTCATTCTGTGCCTACTAATGTGTATGTGTGTGTGTGTGTGTGTGTGTGCACTTCTACCACTTCTCTACCTCTGGGGAATCTGTCATCCCTCCCTGCCATATCAGACTTGTTTCCAAGTAGAATGAACACAATGCCATCTGCCACCCTTTCATGCCAAGCACACACACACACAAACACACACAGGTGGAAATGAACTTTAAGTGTGAACATCTACACTGGTATTCACCAGCCTTGAAATTAGAAGAAGTGTCGTAGCACACTCAGAACTTCAATATGCAAGTTCTAAAGCTAAGAGCTGGCCTTGTGGTAAGAGGGCACAGCTTGTCTAGACACAAGCTCAGTGTAGAGCAGAGTGAGTCTGTGGCCTCATTAACCTCCAGAGAGGAGAAGCTGTTGAGTGGAGGTAGACCGGAGGCAACCAAAGAGGAAAAGAGACTCATGTGTAACATAAAGGAATCCTGAATGACTTGTGTGTGAAAATGACCTTGATGAAGGCGCAAGCCGAAACGTTGGTCTAATAAATAATTGCATATTGAAGTTCTGAGTGAGCCACGACACTTCTTCTAATTTCAAGGCTGGTAGTGTAGATGTTCACACTTAAAGTTCTTTTCCACCTGTGTGGGTTTGTGTGTGTGTGCTTGGCATGAAAGGGTGGCAGATGGCATTGTGTTCATTCTACTTGGAAACAAGTCTGATATGGCAGGGAGGGATGACAGATTCCCCAGAGGTAGAGAAGTGGTAGAAGTGCACACACACACACACACACACATACACATTAGTAGGCACAGAATGAAAGAGAATGTGGCAGACATCTGCCTCCTCATGTAAGCCCCTAAGATCCAGCTATATGGGCTTAGAGCAGGGGTGTCAAACATACGGCCCGCACGATGATTTTAAACGGCCCGCACGTCAGTCCCTCAACAACGAGAGAAAACTTCCCTTGTGTGTGTGTGCAATGTGTATCACACCAAACTGGCCCACCATACCTTCCCAACTATGCACAGTATCCCATTAGCTGCATGTCATCAGACTTACAATTTTCTATCGCGTAAAGTTAGTGAACACGTTATCAAAATTAGCGCGCATACATTTTGTTTGAGCAGGAGACAGAATATGCACGCAGGCACGCAACTAGGCTACTTGTTGTTTTCTTTTACTCGGCTATCTATATATGGTTATCAGCACACAATGTTGAGCTAATTCACTAACTTAATAGGCTACTCATCATGGATATTACAAGTTTAAACAACGAAAACAGAAAGGATGGAGGCAGCAAAGCTAGAGGAGTTATTCCAGATGGGCAAGAACAAGGTAGGCAATTGTGTGCTTGTCAGAACTGCATTACAGCTGTTTAAAGCCAGACGTCACGGTACGCTAGAACAAAACTAAAGGTAACTTTAGCTATAGGGCTGTATCAAGTTGTCCAAATGAAAAGGTCATCGTAGACATTGTTGTTGTATTATTGCATGTGGATATTGTTATGCTATGTAGGCTACTTTTTTGCAATGCACGGACCTAAAACCGGGAAACGGACAAATATTGTACACGCGTGATTTTTTTTTTTGCGGGGATGGGGGTGGGTGGGTGTGCGTACCATAGCTCTCTCTTTCTCTCTCTCTCTGTCTCTCTCTCTCTCTCTCACACACACACACACACAGTACCTTTCACAGTACCACAGTTTCTTTTAGTGGTGAGCACAAACAAGTGTTATGGACATTGTTATGCACATTATTGACAGTTTTATTGCAGTTTATTGTCATCAATGTAAGTCCATGAATATTGATCAGTTGTTAACTAATAGGCCTAGAAGTTGCATTTGAAAATGTTACTGTTGTAGGCCATGTTTTTTTATTTATTTCAGCCACTGTTTTAAAGTGGTTAGGACCATTATTTCACACCAATTTTGAATAAACCATACTGCAATACAGATTTCATGGTTGCACCATGCACATGTTCGCAGATTATGTGGCCCTCAGTAACCTATAAATTCAATGATGTGGCCCTCAACGAAAATGAGTTTGACACCCCTGGCTTAGAGGCTGATATTACAAATTACCATTGGAAGCCTTTTAAAGGCTGTGGTGCCCAGGCTCTTCTGCAGACTGGCGCTACCAGCCTGGACCTCCCCCGCAGCATAGTGAGCTACAAGATGCAGCTGGGCAATAACTGAACCCCAGCCCAACGCCTGGCTATTTCTGTAACCAGTGGGGCAGTTGAAAGCTATTTTCTAGCTCTGCCCCTGGCAACCTGTTCAGCTAATTGTGCTTATTGTTAATATTGATAAGTGGACAGAAAGATATTCACAATACAATAATTTAATCAGTAAGAGTGTCCTTCCAAAGTGAACACCAGTGAATGAAAGTGTGTGTGCTATAGATTATTGTATCCCCTCATTCGGCTCTTCCTTCAGTTGCTAGACCAACAGCAGGATGGACATTGCCCTTCTACTCGGCAGCCATTCTACCCCTAGATGGCGGTGTTGTAAATGAGATGATCTGCTAGGCCAGGGAGTGCGGTTGTAGGTGGATACGGGACGGGTTGTCAGATGATGCCTTACAAAAAGGAATTGTAGGAATCGTATAGTATTTCGGAACAAACCATTATATTAATGGTTTAACAGGGATACAATATAATATTTGGAACATTCTAAGTAGGCTAGGCTATACCACTGTAGTCTACTATAGCAGTGGTGCAGTCTACTTTTTTGAGGTGGGCATACTGTATATTTTGGCCAATAATGGGCTCAGTGGTTACCGAACTAGGGGTCGGGACTCGACCCCTCGGGACCCCTCGGGACCAATATTAAGGGACAGAAATTTTTGTGGGGGTCGCAGATTTGCACTTACCTGCCCCTTGCATGTGGGAGGGACAGCATAAATTCACTTTCAAAACCAATAGTAAATAATCATCAAATACCCTCTCCAGCTCTTGAAGTTCCTGCTTGATCCTGCTGGTCCACCATCTCAGTGTCAAGATCTCCAGCTCCCCTTTGCACCTTGTTGCTGACTGCCACTGCCATCTAGAGAAAACAATGAACAACTCTGTTTCATATGAGTTCAGATGCAAAGAGTTCAGATGCAAAGCCCTCTAAAGCTATGACAAAAATAGGCCAATTTTAAGTTTAATTTTTAAGCATTTTCATCTATGACAATCAAAAATGTTACTATCAAGCAGGCCTACAGGAAATCAAGCCCAAACAAAATTAGATTAGCTGATTTTTAAATGTTGGTCAATAGAAATATAGCCTGTTTTGTAAACTCATCACATGCACTAAAGGTTTTTGCATCTGGCATTATATCGCATCCATGCATACCATGGAGATAGCATGGTTCTGGCTAGTAAATAAAGTTCATGATAGATACTCCAGACAACCAGATAATCCAGACAACCACAGTACACATCATGTAGACCGTTTACATGGCGATTAGGAGTTATTCCCAAAGAAGAATCCCAGATAAACAAACGCCCAGAAATTAAAACTAAGTAGGGTAACGTGGATCAGAGTACGTTAGCTTGCTATTGAGAGAAGAACGAAAGCTAGACTAGGCTACAGCATGACTAGCCTGTGTTATTACCGTGTTATGTCCACAAATTAAACAACCTAGGAGGGTAACTTGGTAGCAATACAAGTCTCATAAAAAGTGAATGATGTTTTTGACTCTTAAAGGAGAATTTCGGTGTGATATTGACCTAAAGTGTATTAAACATGATTCAATACACTTTAGGTCAATATCACACCGGAATTCTCCTTTAACTTACCTTCGGAAACGTCAGGTCGGGCAACCTTATTAAAAAAGTTCCGAAGGTCTTGCTGTCCTTTGCGCCTGGCCATCCTCGTCGTCCCCAACTAAAAACCTGGAACGCTGCTGTGCTGCTGCTTTAACCTGGCAGCTCGGGGTCGGGGGGGAAGGCTGATTGATGCTAGTCAGTGTCCTTGTGTAATTTCGTTCAATTTTTGGGGGGATTATGAAAACTATATATTTTTGGAAACCTTAGAGTATAAAGAATCAGAAAATGTTTGGTTGACAATTTTCCAAGGTCAATATGGCGGCCATCTTGGATTTTCAAAATGGCCGCCTTCAAATACTATTTTCTCAATCTCACATCTCCAGGATTACCTAGAATTTAATTTCTAGCTGTCAAAATGTCAAGTTAAATGGCAAGAAATCATGTCAAATAGATTTAGATGATCATTGACCCATATTAGGGTTTTTGTTTTATATTTTACTGCCAAATAGCTGCCTTAATGTTATGTTTTTGTTGTTTGTTTTTTTACCCACCCGCACCTACCTCATTGGAGGACATCTTTATTTTATTATATGTTGTGTTTTGTTTTAGTGTGTTCTTTTTATTATTATTATAATAATAATAAAATTATTGGCTGGTGGTCCATTGCTGGCGGTCCACTGGCAGGTTGCAGACAGATTGCCCAATATTTTGCCACTATTGGTCTAAAATCTTTTTCATTTGTTTAGTTATACTCCATATATAATTTCATTAACTTTTCTTAATATTTATGACAAGGTCTCATTCACCGAGAAACCGTTTAATACTTGTTCCTTTCGAAATACTATAGCTCACTCCAAGTTGCATATGCATGCTGCACGTGAAAATGATCTTCAACCCCCATTGCCCGCATTAGCCAATGAAAGAAAATACACGGAAAAACAAGCGAATCAGAAAAAGCCCTTCCCTGTGACTCCGCAGGGAAAATAATTATTCATGGCCTCGCCCACCTTGACTTGTGACCGCCCACAGGAAGACAGGAAGATTTTGGCCAGGAGATTGTCTTTCTGCAGCTAGTAGGAGCTAACAGCAAGTTGCTAACATGGCGGAGCAAATTCGTGCCTGTGTTATTTGTGGCAATAACACATCAATGTTGCATGTCTTGCCTTAGAAAGAAGAGTTGAGGAAGAAATCGTTGGAACACCACCACCGAAGTATAGTGCAACATTAGTTCTGTGTTCCAATCATTTCGACCACACTCACTGTGCCTGCCTACAGTTAGAAAGTGGTTTTGCATCGATGTTCTGAAAACCTGGACCTGTACGTCACGACGATCGACCACCAACTCACAGGCTGTAAGTACAAAAAAACTTTTCCACCTAACGACTGTTACAAAATAGCATGTTCATATTCTTCACGTTAGCATGCATGAAAAGGGCACAAGCTAGGCTTAGGCTAGCCTATACAGGAAGCTACACCAGGCACGTAACTGAAGTGTTCTGTTCGCCACGTGTAAAATCAGAGAATGTCTAATAGGAAGGGCTCTGGTAAAATCCATTAGAGGAATGGTCTATTTTTTGAACGTAGCCTACAGGCCATGCGCCAGGTGTTGCTACTTCCATTGATTAGACCTATTGGAAGGTTTATGGTTTAGTTCTTGCGCTGTGGGCTTGTGAACTTTGACAAAAAAAAGAGGCCGAGCAAAATCAACACCCCCTCCCCCTATAAAACTGGCTGTATCTTGGAAAGTATTGATCTTACATAAGAGTAATTTTACAGTGTGTCTCCTGGGTAACATAGGTACACCTGGTAATTTTTTCAGAATTTTTTGAGACCTAAGTGCGTGGGCCCTGGTTGAACTGACATGGAATGACCCGTCAGTGTTTCTCAAACTTTTTCAGACCAAGGACCACTTAAACAATAATAATTTAAACAAAAACGAGATCACTGGCCACCTAGCAAAAAAAAAAAAAACAGTAGACTTTCTTCAACAGTATATTACACAATAGGCCTTCTCACTAAACCACCTTGCTTATTGTCTTTGCACCATGC
Organism: Alosa sapidissima; assembly: GCF_018492685.1. Lineage (NCBI taxonomy): Eukaryota > Metazoa > Chordata > Actinopteri > Clupeiformes > Clupeidae > Alosa > Alosa sapidissima. The sequence continues at coordinate 3,626,789 of NC_055967.1, forward strand.
TTGTAAATGCTGTCAGAGGATTCATATGATTTAAACTGGTGTGACCACGGGAGTCAGATGACAAGAGGCTTGACTCTAGAGTGCTCGACTATGCCACTTGGGGCCTTTCACACCAAGATGTACTTTAGCTAGACCTCCAACACCTTGATTTAGACAAGAGGGCTCTCGCACACAGATAAGCAAGTAATGACAGAGACGTGGTATTTCAATGAAAAAATAAACAATATTTATTCACAAGCAATTCAGTAAAAAGTCAGTCTTGGGTTTGTTTCTCAGGATGGAGTGCAGTACATATTAGGCCCAATAGGCCAGCAAGAGGAAGGTAGTGGCTGCCACCAGGAATATTACATGTAATCACGTAGGGTTAATTTGATCAGCTGTTCGGGAGAGGTTACCTGTCCTGGAAGAGGAGTGAGACCGACACACCACCCGTGCTGCTGATTCTGTTGCCTATTCACAGACACACACACACACACACACTCGCATAGGCACAGGTACTACAAAGAGTGATCACTGCAAATAGTGAGGTGCACGTTACCACTACAAATACTGTGTGAAGTACGCGAAGAGGAGTACTCAGATCCGGCGACCTGCCCCGCGGAACAGCTGCAACACTCTGTTTCTCTGGAGGGGAGAAGGGAAGATATGGTTGCTATTGGCAATAACTGGCTGGGTCAAGAAAGCTAGATGTTAGCATTACCACCATAACACATTACCACAGCAAAATACTGGGGCAGCCAATACCACACCTGTTGCCGACACACCACGACGGAGGGCAGATAAATGAACACAGCCACGCCTATGTTTAGGCCAAATCAATCGGACAAACAAAACAAAATAAAGAAAACAAAATGAGGCAAGAGCTACAATTACTTAAATCTACAGGAGGCAAAGCAGCAGTGGCAATCTTTCTCTAGGAATACACCACTCAACATGAATGGAAATGGGACTCCCTGGTATCTCTCCAGTACGCAAACCTTAACGCATCTCCCAATAGACAGTGCAACCTGCGCGTAAACGGCGTCTTTTCAGTCAAGACCTTCGGTAGATCAACAAAACACTACCCGGAAGCGTCTGGTACACAGCCAAATACCTTTCATAGGTGACAGCACAGCGAACACAGTGTAGGGAGGATGTACGGAGCCTAGGGATCACTTACTAGCCCACCTCCGGTGCCGGTCTTATAGAAAGTGCCATTGACGCTAATGAGTACATAGCCACCTGCAAGCTAACTGGAGGGCGTGACCGATAGGAGAGGAGCTACGGTGGGAACAGGAGGACAAACTTGGTACAGCAGTTAGTCTGCCGGTTACATTCTACCCCCCCATTCTTTATCGGCGTCCCGCAGATAAATAAAAATATAATAAAAAGCACTGGATCTAGGCCAACAAATAAAAACAGGGTCCTATTAACACCAGGGTCTGAAAACTGCTGTCATATTACTGCTAGAGCCAGGTACCTGGGAGTTCGTAGCCCCGTCTGTCCTACTCACCACTGATACCGGGAGCCGATGGAGATTTCCATGTCTTCCAGCAGTGGTCCGGGAGGTCCGCCGTGGAGCTAGGGCGCCGTGATCAGGGCTAGCTGCTGTAGGAGTTAATGGAGCCGGAGCAGACGGGTCGACTTGCACCAGGGGGCTAGATGGATCCGACAGTTCAGGGGGAGGGGCCACTGGGTCAAAATGGGCAGGCTGTGTCTGGACTCCGGGTGCCCTCACCACGACCCACTGACCGGTGTGATCTTCAGTCTCATGATCAGCTGCTGTCATGGGCTCCAAGGGTACATCGGGAGGCTCTGGGCGGTGATTTTGGCGGGCAAGCTTTAGCATCACCCGGTGTACTTGCCGACTTCCATTGAGGTCATGCACGGGGGCTACGGAGTATACCACACCACCAGGGGGTGGGGCTCGAACCACTTGATGTAGGGTTGGGCTCCAGGCGTCCTGGATCTTGGTGCGCCCTCTCACTCCGTGGTCTCGAAGATAGACGAACTGTCCTACCTCCAATGGAACATTCTGGGCTCCTTGGTCATGCCGTTCCTTCCTCTGTGCGGCAGACCACGGTTAGACGTCTCTGGTGTTCCTGCACCCACTCACTCACTCTGCCACCTTCTGGTTCTGGTACCCTGCCCAAAAGGAAATCAATAGGTAGTTGAGGCTCCTGACCAAACATTATGAAATGCGGTGACTCACCCGTTGACTGATGGATTGTGGTGTTGTAGCTGAACACCAACTGAGGGAGATACTCAGGCCAATGGCTCTTCTGCTCAGCCGAGAGTGTGCGCAACAGATCATGCATAGTGCGGTTAAACCGCTCGCACTGACCGTTGCCCTGCGGGTGGTAAGGTGTCGTCCGGGTCTTTTGGATCCCGTACAGGCTGCACAGCTGATAAATAACAGCACTCTCAAAACAGCGGCCTTGGTCAGAGTGCAGACGAGCGGGGACCCCGTATCGGAAAAACCACTCCCGGACCAGCACATTGGCCACTGTCGCCGCCTTCTGGTCCCGGGTGGGCACCGCCTGTGTGAACTTAGAAAACACATCAGTTATAATTAAAACCTGTTCCTTACCATCTCTGGAGGGCTCCAGAAAGGTGAAGTCCACTGCTAGGATTTGGTTTGGGCGGGACGCTAGCAAGTGTCCCATGGGCGCATGGGGCTTGGGGTGAGCGGATTTGGCGAGGGTACATCGCACACAGTCTAGACACCACTGTCTGATGTCTTCCCTCATTCCCAGCCAATAGCACCTCTGCCGCACTAACTCGGTAGTGCGTTCGATGCCCTGATGGCCGTGATCATTGTGCAGCTGCTTCAGCACGTCACCCTTTAGGCATGCTGGCAGCAGCAGTTGATAAAGTTCCTCAGCCCCGTCAGGCCGGTGAATCCGGCGGTAAAGCAGACCAGCAGTTTCCACCATGCGATCCCAGTGGCGGAACAGTACCTTGGTTGGTCCAGGTAGACGTTCACGGGCTGTAGAGTTAGGTGGTTTCTGCTCTCGCCAGAATGGGAGGAAGGCCCTGATAGTCGGGTCTTCCCCTTGTAGTGCCTGCAGATCCTCAGTGGTATGAGAAGGAAAGACAGACATGGCCGCCTGGGTCACCTGAAGACATTCCTCTCGTCGAGCAGCTTGTTGTACGGCCACAGGTAGAGCAGTTCCGACCGCTAATAGCCCTGAAACAGGGTTGGGGCCCTCTGCAGGGGGCTGTCTGGACAGAGAGTCTGCATTCTTATTTGATCGACCAGAACGGTATCGAATGGTGTAGTTGTAGGCAGACAACTCAGCTACCCATCGCTGCTCGGTCGCGCCCAATTTGGCTGTATCCAGATGGCTTAGAGGGTTGTTATCAGTCCAGACTGTACACTGTTGGCCCCACAAGTACTCCCGGAACTTCTCAGTCATTGCCCATTTCATGCCCAGGAATTCCAGCTTCATGGAACTGTAGTTCTTCTCGGCAGGGCTAAGACTCCAGCTGGCGTAGGCAATTGGGCGAACTTTGCCTTCCTGCTCTTGTGAGAGCACTGCTCCAAGCCCGATATGGCTGGCATCCACCTCAAGGATGAAGGGAAGAGTGAAGTTAGCAAAAGCCAGGGTAGGTGCATTCACTAACCTCCTCTTTAACTCCTGGAAACTCTGCTCAGAGGCGTCTGTCCAGGCTCCATCTAGCCGTGGTCCGTGGCCCTTCCTCGTCTTAGTCCCTGCTAGCTCAGCTTCCAGACGATGTAATGGGGCCGCTAGTTTTGAGAACCCCTCAACAAACCGCCTGTAGTAACTCGCAAATCCAAGGAAAGACCTCAGGTCTGAGACATTGGTAGGATGAGGCCAGTTGGCAACGGCAGACACCTTGGCTGGATCCATAGACACGCCGTCACGGGAGATTAAGTGGCCCAGATACTGGACCTCCTTCCTGAAGAAGCAGCATTTCTCCAGTTTTACCTTCAAGCCTTCTTTCTGGAGTCGGCTCAACACCAGATCTAGGCGGGACAGGTGGTCATTTATGCTAGACGAAAAAACAATGATGTCGTCCAGGTACAGCAGGAGTGACTGACAGTTTTGAGCCCCAAACATCCTCTCCATTAAGCGCTGGAAGGTGCCTGGAGCATTGCACAGCCCAAAGGGCATTCGATTGAACTCAAATAGCCCAAATGGCGTGCAAAAGGCGGCCTTTGGGCGGTCTTTCTCCGTTACTGGTACCTGGTTATAGCCACTAGTCAGATCTAGCGTGGAAAACCACTGTGCCCCAGACAACGCATCTAAGGACTCCTCAATGCGGGGAAGTGGAAAGGCATCCCTCCGTGTCTTGTGATTGAGTTGTCGGTAATCCACACACATGCGAAGGCTGCCATCCTTCTTCCTCACCAGAACAATAGGAGAGGCATAGGGGCTACTACTTTCCGGATGACCTGACTGTCTAAAAGCTGCTGTAAGTGGGCCTTCACAGCATCATAGTCAGAAGGGGGGAGACGCCTATACCTCTGACTAATAGGCCTGTCATCTAACAGGGGAATGTCGTGTGACAGCAGGTTGGTACAGCCAAGATCACCCTCAAAAGCTGAGAAAACTGACTCATGCTTCAGCAGGAAGGCCCTCACGTGTTCTTGTTCAGACTCTGAGAGCACGGATAAGTCAATGGCCTGGATCTGCTCAGTCACACAGTTAACCTGTCCAGTGTGGGCCTTAAGGGTGGCTGTAACAGTATTAGTGCCCTGAACAACCCCAGTAATCCCTGTAGGGAGGCTTTCCACTGTGACATGGACCACCACACCTATTGAACTACGGGGGTAAAGTGTAGCACGAGTAAACCCAACATTAACAATCGGAATAAAAGCTGTACCTCGCTCTACATGAACTAGGGCAGGTGACACAAGAAGGCCCTCAGGTAACGAATTTGTAGCTGGTTCAATAAGAACGGCAGAGGCGTTACAGAACTGGGGAGAGCAGGTGGCGGGCACCAACTTGACAGTACCGCCAGGTATATGGATGGGCCTCCGACCCCTAACTTTAACAATTCCCGTTTTAGTTCCAGGGATGTTGAACTGGGCTTGGTGGCAATGCTGCAGGGCTCTCTGCCATGGAGGTGAAGCATGAACCACTGGTGGGAGATCGAACAGGGCGGGGCCATGCTGGCCAAATAGTTCATCATAACATTCTCGAATGATATTCATTCCCAGCACACCGGGCACTGCAGATGAAAGAGACTGACCTGGTGGATCTTTGACTACTAACCAGCCACGATGAGGGATTACCCTCCCCAGCAACTCAACCGTGAACTCTGCATAGCCTGTGTAGGGTATTTCTAAACCATTTGCAGCGCGAAGCTGCAACCAATGACAATGCTGGAGCTGGTCTTGAAAATTATCTACAAAGAAACTTTCCACCATAGTGGACACCATGGACCCTGTATCCAATAAACAGTTAACAATTACTCCCCCTACCCTAACAGCTACCTTGGGACACTGTCCAACAAGAGACGACACAGTATGGCGTGCCGGGTTGTGACCCTGAGAGCCCATACTGCCCCCACCCAACGTGTGGCTCTGCACATTGGAGGGAGCTAGTTTTCCGTCAGCTGAGAAGTGGAAACGGAGTCAGACTGACGATGGGTTTGAGGAGCTAAGGGCTGTGCTGAAACCACTCGCTCATTGTCACACTCCCTTGCATAGTGACCAGGTTTTTGACACCGCCTACAGATGACTGGGGAAGGGCGGCTGGACCTGACATTGCGTGCAGGTCCCTGCAAAGCAGTCACACTGCTAGTTAACAGATTAATCTGTTCCTGTTGTTTCAGCAACATCGCTCTCAATTCTGTAATTTCTGAACTAGCCGGGTTCACCGGGGGAGGGGGAATATACTGACCTCTAGAGGTCTGCATAGCACAGAGGGAAGGGACTGAATAACTTCTACCTCGGGGTAAGTCGCTGGGCCTACCTTCACGCTCCCACCGAATGGCTGCAGCCCGCACCTCCAACATGGACAGCCCTGGAGTCTGACGTACCAACCGCTTTAATTCTCTACGAAGATCAGAGTCGATGACATGCTCTACAAACTGATCACGCAGCAGCAAGTCAGATTGGGGCACTGATCCAGGGGAAGTTTGTTTAACCTTATCCATTAAAGAGAGAAGAGCATGAGAATACTCCTGTAGGGACTCGCCATCAAGTTGTTTCCGGGAGAAAAACTGCTCTTGTAAGGCAACATAAGATGTTGAACATCCATAAAGGTCTTTAAGGATAGATACAATTTGGTCTGGGTCTTCCCTCTCTGCCCTAGGCCTATAGCGTATCTCATCCTTTGCTTCACCATCCAAATGATCAAACATAAAATAGGCCTGGTCACGTGAACCCAAATGTCTTGCACGCACACAAGCATTCACTTCTTCCACCCATTCATCAATACCAACACCTGATCTGCCCCTGAACACAGGACATTTCCTTTCCCTAGGGAGATACAGCAATCGCTCCTTGTCCGCTTGAAGCTGCCGCACTTGCTCCCTCAGTTCCTGTAACTCTTCCGCCATAGCTGAAACAGAAGGGCTAGATTACTTCTGTGTTGGCCAAAAGAGGGTGCGGTGATATGGTGCCTCAATGTAGAATTGTCAGGTCCCCCGATGTGCCAGCTGCTGCTTTGCCTCTATTACCTGCTTTACGGTATATTGCCTCTCAAACAATAGCAAAAAGAACACAACACATAAACATATAAGGAGGGAAGACAAAAAAACAAAACAAATGAAATACACGTCTCTGTATACTAATCCTGCCGACTACGCCAGATTGTGACCACGGGAGTCAGATGACAAGAGTCTTGACTCTAGAGTGCTCGACTATGCCACTTGGGGCCTTTCACACCAAGATGTACTTTAGCTAGACCTCCAACACCTTGATTTAGACAAGAGGGCTCTCGCACACAGATAAGCAAGTAATGACAGAGACGTGGTATTTCAATGAAAAAATAAACAATATTTATTCACAAGCAATTCAGTAAAAAGTCAGTCTTGGGTTTGTTTCTCAGGATGGAGTGCAATACATATTAGGCCCAATAGGCCAGCAAGAGGAAGGTAGTGGCTGCCACCAGGAATATTACATGTAATCACGTAGGGTTAATTTGATCAGCTGTTCGGGAGAGGTTACCTGTCCTGGAAGAGGAGTGAGACCGACACACCACCCGTGCTGCTGATTCTGTTGCCTATTCACAGACACACACACACACACACACTCGCATATGCACAGGTACTACAAAGAGTGATCACTGCAAATAGTGAGGTGCACGTTACCACTACAAATACTGTGTGAAGTACGCGAAGAGGAGGACTCAGATCCGGCGACCTGCCCCGCGGAACAGCTGCAACACTGTTTCTCTGGAGGGGAGAAGGGAAGATATGGTTGCTATTGGCAATAACTGGCTGGGTCAAGAAAGCTAGATGTTAGCATTACCACCATAACACATTACCACAGCAAAATACTGGGCAGCCAATACCACACCTGTTGCCGACACACCACGACGGAGGGCAGATAAATGAACACAGCCACGCCTATGTTTAGGCCAAATCAATCGGACAAACAAAACAAAATAAAGAAAACAAAATGAGGCAAGAGCTACAATTACTTAAATCTACAGGAGGCAAAGCAGCAGTGGCAATCTTTCTCTAGGAATACACCACTCAACATGAATGGAAATGGGACTCCCTGGTATCTCTCCAGTACGCAAACCTTAACGCATCTCCCAATAGACAGTGCAACCTGCGCGTAAACGGCGTCTTTTCAGTCAAGACCTTCGGTAGATCAACAAAACACTACCCGGAAGCGTCTGGTACACAGCCAAATACCTTTCATAGGTGACAGCACAGCGAACACAGTGTAGGGAGGACTTACGGAGCCTAGGGATCACTTACTAGCCCACCTCCGGTGCCGGTCTTATAGAAAGTGCCATTGACGCTAATGAGTACATAGCCACCTGCAAGCTAACTGGAGGGCGTGACCGATAGGAGAGGAGCTACGGTGAGAACAGGAGGACAAACTTGGTACAGCAGTTAGTCTGCCGGTTACACTGGCATACTGTAGGTTACATGCGTGTTGCAGAACTGTTTGGATTTACTGTACATACAAGTTGGCTCAATATTGCAAACAACTCATCTATTATATTTTACCACATCTACTTGTGGAACACTTGAGAGAGCTTGCGGACCACACTTTGAGTACCACTGCTGTATGTAAATATAATAAAGCTATTTGTTGAAAATTGACCTGTTTTGTATATTAGTTTTAGGAGTTGCATCAGTTTTTGTCCCTTTTAGGCTAAAGGTTTATCTTACCTTTCATATCTTCTGTCTCACAGGGGGCCATAGTCGTCATAGTCGAATGTTTAGTGCATTTTGAAGGGAGTACATTATGTTAAGGCAGACTGGTTCTAATCCTGGGCACAGGGTCATACAGACAACGGGGGTACTGGTGTTGCCCATTTTTCTAACCACATGAGCAATCCCCTTATGAAAAAGTAGTATAGGAATCTTATAGTATTTTGGGACAAAATATTATAGTAATCTTATAGGAATACGTATTTTGGGACATACTGTAGAAGTACTACTAATAACTCTATAATATCCTATAACTGCTATAGTTTTTCTATAGTAGTCTTAAACTATAAGATTCCTATAGTACTTTTTCCTAAGGGTCATACGTGACAGAAAACAACTTGAGTAGGCTAACCTCTGCCAATGTAGGCTATCAAAGCCATAATTTATACTCATTACTGGAGAAGTCTTGCAGCACACATTCTCTACTTCTGTAGGCATTCTGGTGCAATTCCAGTGAAATATAGCTAGGAGTAGGTAAGTGTGTTTGCATTTAGATCTATATATATATATATATATTGAGCTATAACCGAGTGGTCTTTTAATTATAGTATCATGGAATTCAAACCATAACTATCTATTCCGATAGCATACAATTAGCAGGCTAGGTCAGTGGCTGAACTGCATTTAGGGTGCTTATAACCTGTGTTGTGAAGTAAAATATCTACTAGGAAGATTGCAAAGACTTTTGACTGTGTAAAGAAATAGGTCTTTATTTTAAAACGTTTCCAACTGTTTATTACTTGAATGCAAGATGACGATTGACACAAACGTTTACCTCTTTTAGGAGAAATTTTAAGCTGACATGCAATTGTTACCATTCTATTAAACCAATGTTCACCGACAAACGATCAGGAAGCGGTTCTTCTTCCTACTCGGATACTAAGATCAAACACATGAAGTTGTATCTCCGAAGACATTTTGTGCAACAATTTTGACTCGAGTTTTAGCCAGGTTTTAGCACTGTAAAGTTGAATATGGAGCATAGGACAGGCAGAATCGGATGAGGACGCACTGGAGGGAGCGTCACAGTACTGTTAGCCAATCAGAGTCGAGGTCATTAACATGTCATGAATATTCATGAGCAAGAGTCAAATCCTGTCGTTCCTCCCCTCCCACTTTCCCCACCAAACTAGAACAGCATGAAATAGATGCATGAGAGCATTTTTTTCACCAAAACCAGCGGTCCGCTATCTGCCAATCTGATTTTGCTATCTGGGATGGGGCTTTTCCACTGCATGGTATTAGCTCAACTCGACTCTACTCGCTTTTTTTTCGGGATACTAACATTCCCCTTCCCCTACTCCTCGTACTCATCCAAAGCACCAAAAAACAGTTTACACATCCCTATCATCCTTGCTGTCATCATCACTGTAACTGAAAAGTTATATAGCCTGAACATGGGCTCTCAGGACATGCTCTTTCAGAGCAGCACATGTGGGTGGAAGCTTGTCACTCTCTGCCATGTGCTTGCAGAAAAGATTCCATCTCAATTCTGGGATATTGTCAATCTGGACCCCCTTTTGGTAAGTATGCAGCACATACAAACTTAGCCAAAGTAGATAGCTGATCCTCTGTTACTTCGTCTGGTCATGGGAGAGTAAACGGCTCATCAGAATGTTCTTGATGTTTGTATCATCTCTAATTTGGTACTGGATAGGGATTCCTCGTCTTCTTTTCTGCGTTGTGATATGCTTGAAAGAATCAGCCTTGTATGTTGATTTTGAATTTCCCCTTGGGGATCAATAAAGTATCTATCTATCTATCTATCTATCTATCTATCTATGTGTCAAACACCAGAATGACCTCATCATAGTCTCTGGATAGTGACATTAGTCTGTCATAGAACCACTCACTTAGATCTTTGACTGTGCCTACGGTTGCTGGCTTTGTCAACTTTTGAACAACCACCATGCCATCTACAAGGGCAATTTTGTGAGTGGGATGAGACATTCTACATTGACATTCTATGTCCTCACATCCAGGTTGTAGTTGCTCCTCATTATCTTTGTATTCCTTTGCCAAATTTTCTAAAAGATGTATCAATTTAGATTTGTCTGAGCATTGAAGTGCATCCCCACTGGAGGCAAAAAGAGCTTGTGGTGTTTGCGTGAACTCATACTGTAGTTGCCCACAGCCTGCTTTTGGTCAACATGCCTGTTAGACATGGCAAGGACCAGTAGTCTCCCATAGAGATTTTTGGTCTCTCTGAGATCCACAGTTTTACAGAGGATTTAAGTTTACCTGACATGAACATATTGTTGTTTTGTTTCTTGACAGGTGACCAAAGGCTGTTGTCACCATTGATTCTGCCTTCAACATAGTCTTCATACAATTTCTGTCCAGTTGCATCAACACTCAAGATTTGTGTTACAAATTCTTGTGGGACATAGGCATGTGTGATCATGTTGTACAACTGGTCACCTTCAGCAGTAACTGGATTGCCATGACTGAGTATGGCAGCCTTTATCTTGTTTATTGCCTGATGGTTTCTATTTATCTCACTAGGTCCTAGTTGAGATGTTTGCATGCATGGTCTGCACCGATTGACACAAACGGAATGCCACTCCTTGTGACTGAGAGACTACCCTCTTGATGTTCCTTCCAGGTCTTAGGATGCTTAGCTTTGAGGTCATGCATGTCAGCAATGTATCTTGGCTACAGTCGCTTGTATCTGATTCTGTCAAATGCAAAGAAAAGTTTGCTAAGTCCTTCTGAAGCCTGAAGATGGAGTGCAAGATCAGCAGTCCGAGAAGCTGCCACAAAAAGAGGATTGTCTCCACTCGATGCAAGTAGTTCATGATGGATCTGAAAATTGCATTTTTAGCTTTCTTTGCTTCCCACTCATTTAATGATTTCACAAATTCTGCATTAGTCAAAGCTTCAAGGAATGTACCGTTAGCCTGCATTTGTCCTTCTCAGAGCATGCCAATTCAACTTGCTCTGTTGCCCGCCAGCAAACATCTCTCAGTTGTGGGTTTTCCATTAAGAAATCCTCCAGAAGCAATTTGTACAGAGCCACATATGAGTCGATGGGCACGCAAAGAATGCTTGTAGTGTGTACACTTGAGGATTTGCCTCGTTGTTGCTGCACTCCACTTCCGGATATTCGCCAACTGCCTTGCTGAAAACAGTTGGCACAGATGGCCATGTTGACAAATGGCTGCCACGGCCACCATGTTGAAAAGTCACGATGGGTCAATATATTTTTGAACATGCTTTCTGAACAAAGTACACAATTTTTCAGCTAAGCATCTCATTAAGACAATAAAACAAAATATCCAGGATTCCCGAAGCTAAGTTAAAACTCATGATTGTTAACACCTCCACCTGGTGTTTAGAGGGACTAACACCTCCATGGTGTTTAGAGGGACCTTCTTTACTTGCTGGCTACTATTATATCATTAAACAGCAATGCTAATTTTTAAGGCTTCATCCAATATGTACGTGTCAAGTTTGGACATTTGTGCACATTAGTGCATATTTCAGTAGATTAAGCCTTATTTGCACATTTAAACATTACATTTCAGAAAACTTGTAATGCAAAAAATACTTAATGTAAGTGAAAAACTGGGAAAGTTTTGTGGTGATAGGCCTACATAAAAGTTAAATTTTTTACCCTATACCAGTATTTTCTCTCCTGAGAGCAAAGCATCCATTTTTGAATGAAACTTCAGAGACACTGGGGACCTGATTTAAATGTTATACGGTGGATTTGTATTAATGACCCTTTGAACTATCTAAAAATGCTGTATAACAACTTTTCCTCAATTTTTTTTAACACAGATTTACTTTAATTTCAACTCTGCAAGATATCAGCAAATTAGCCTATGGCGTTTTTAGTGTAATAGTACACCGTTTTCAGGTCCTAAAATGACTGCAGTAATGACTTCTAAAAATGGTCAACCAAAGATTTTCTGATTCTTCTGTTTGTAAGGATTCCAAAAATATATAGTTTTACAAATCCCCCAAAAAATTGAACGAACAAATTGGTCTGAACAAAGTGTCCTTCACTATGCTGGCAATATGTGATACCGCGGTTAAACATGGCGGTGATCTGACATTCAGCCATTCGTCCCCATAGAAAGCAGTGCCAGTGGTCAACGCTGCATGGTTTCATATCTGGAAACAACTGACGGAGAATCCATGGGAGATTGACTGCCGCAATCTCCGAATGAATATTGTAAAGTGTAATATCGTTGTGTTGTTAAATTACAAGGCTTCCATGAGAAGTGGCTGTTGATGAAACGTGGCTGTGCTATTCTAAATATTGAAAAATTAATTTTAAGTGGGTATACTGAACATTTTAGGTGGGTATACTGAAATACGGCGTATACCTGCGTTCTACGTAGACTATCGGTAATAGGATATTACAGAACATCATATACACTACCATATAACTATATTGTAGTATTTATTGGCCTAGTGCGTATAGGTTGAAGTAAGGTCAATGCAGAACCAGCCTCTAGTGTTAATTCTTTCAAAATCTCCAGACCCGAGGACATGTAGCAAATATTGACGTGGGCCTAAAAACTTTTCCAATTCCCTATGGTTTATTCCGCTTTATCGTAAACCCTTTTAGAAGAATATGGGCTGTAATAACTTATCAACTAAATAAAATGTGAAACGCCATCATCTGACAACAAACTGTAAACAAGCTGCAATAATGCTGTTCATGTCTCCCCACTAGAGTAGTCAACTGGCGCCACAGCCTACAGGTCAACAGCAGCATTGCCCAGTCTGGTGCAGAAATGCGCTTTTTTTAGCGCGAGGGGGGAAGAGACAGACTCGCGCTCGCTCGCGCTCGCTCGCGCTCCTGGGCTGGGTTGCGCTACAGTCAGACGTAGGATACTTCCCACAACAAACACAGGCGGATACGCACGCTGACAAGCCTCTTTGGAAAGACACGACAGAAATACTTGTTTGGACCAAGGTAACGGTTATTTGTCTCATATGTTTTTCCTTAAACTGACTCGTACGCTTGTGGGCGAAGTCCTATTTAGGACTATTCTACGTGTTAGGCGGCTTTAACATTGGATATTTCTTTTGGCACTTGAAATGTAGCCTATTTTATATTAGAGGTATCACAATAGTCTGTTGCAGCGGAAACAGGGGGAAAGAAATACAAAACGAACCTATAAACAGTTAATGTAATGTGCCTGTTATGTGACAAAAACTGTTTTTTTTTGTTATGTAAACTTTCAGTTCGGTTTGATGTTAGAGACTGACATATTTCCGTGACGTGAAGGCATATATTATTAGGATTTGGCGAGGCAGATCCGCTCCAAAGCGCAGCCCGCTATCTGCAATGAATTACAAGGCTGGATTCCGCGGATTCCTGACACGGCGTGGTGTGAGGGGAGGTATACTACAAAAGTGTGTTTTTTCCTGACAGATCTTGCCGTTCAACACATTTGCTTAAAGGAGTTGGCAAACATGCGACTTAAGTAGGCCTAAGCCTATAAAGAAACCTTTTAAAAACAACATATCATGCTTTAAAAGATCCCGTTCTGTTTTGGGTAAACTTCACTGTTTTTTCCAGCCAACTTGACTATTAATAGGTCATTGTGGTAAACAGTGACCTCCCGGCCTTATTTCTTGTTGTAAATCAAAGTAGCCAGTCCGGGTTTAAACGTTTCAAAGCATTTTCTTTTTTGGCCTTTTTCTGATTCTAATCTGATTTCCTGCACAAATGACAAATCATATTAGATTCAAATCAATTAACTTTGTCTTCAACCGACTGTTAGCCTTGAACTTGGTCTAGGTCGAAGCAGAGGTGTGGGTGGGCTACCTAACCGTTGTGAGTCATCAGACAGACATTACAGACAAGTGAGAGACACAAATCAATGAGCTACCTGTCGTGGACTTCCAGCCTGCTTGTTGAAACCACGGAACTGGCAGAACACAACAAAGACACAATGATTTGTAGGTATCCGCGGTGTAGGCTACCCTACCGTAGAAAGTTGTAGTGCATCTTTATTGCGTGGGAAATGTTCTACAGTTACGGGGACAGAGACGAATTTACACACACAGAGACTAAATTCAAGGTGAGGTCACGGTTGTAAAGTTATTTTAATGTCTCACTCGGCATGACTCCCATATCCCGTTACATAGGTGAGGGCGGGGGAGCGCGCGAAGAGAACATGACAGCGCAGAGTATATGTGACGCAGAGCGTGAAAGAGTGATTCCACCGCCGAGATCTGCCCTTCGTTTCCCGTTGAGTGCGCGCACACAGTGAGAGAGAGAGAGAGGGGAGAGACTCTTTAGACTGACTGATGTTGAAAATGTGTACCCTTTTATAAAGCCTCTCAGATGTAATTCCAGAGACCATGGAAGTATTTGTCTTTATCATGACCCAGTGCACCAAATGGTATGACAGGTGTGAAAGAAAATACAGAACCGAATGCTCCTGCATTCAACACGATAAATGAATATTAATGTCTGCATGCATCATTGTTAAGGGGATATGTAGGGTTATATGTTCATGGGATGGTCCATCTCTGACACATGTGGCGGTTATTGTGTGTCCAATAATCTTGTCTACCTCTCAGCATGGGGGCGGAAGACAAGACAAACACATGTGGGACTATCTGCCTGAAATATCTACTCTTCACATTCAACTTTATCTTTTGGGTAAGTGAGAGATTTTGTGTGTGTGTAAGTAAGAGAGAGAGAGGTATAGAGAGTGAACACATGTTTGCATGTGTCTAAAATTGGCATTTTAGTACACTGGTGTTGTTTCAGTAAAAATGGCTTGTTGACATGACCGCAAAGATGGCACACATGGGCACATGTGGTGGTAGGCCATGCAGCACAGGGAGTATATAGAACACAAATTTTGATATGGTGCCATCAGAACAATTCATACCACATGAAGCAGAGTAAATGTATGTGCATTGGAGTTAGTACCGTTCAAAAGTTTGGAGTCACTTAGAAATGCCTTTTGTTTTCATCATTATTGTTGTAAATGACTGTTGTAGAAAGAAATGGCTTATCTCTACATAACTATACAGTTGCCCATTATCAGCAACCATTCATCCAATGTTCTAAAGGCACATTCTGTTTACTAATCTGATATAATTTTAAAAGGCTAACTGAAAATAACAAACATTGGAGAACCCTTTTGCAATTATGTAAGCATATAATATAATCAGAAAACTGCTGCCCAGATTTAAAAAAAAAAAAAAATGCAACTGATTTCAGCTGGTATTCTGTCTATAATTGAGTAAAATGTAAGTTTCTATGTGACCCCAAACTTTTGAACAGCAGTCTATGCATCCCAGTTTATATAACCAAAATCAGAATATTTCAAAAACATCTACTAGACCAAACATGATGACGTTGTGGTGCTGAAGTCTCTGAGTGATTATAATGTCAAGAGTGATGCATGTCTGACATCACCATCTTGCGTTTGATCTGCATCCAAGGCATACAACGACAACAACAACTTCAGTGTTTGTGGTTGTGCTGATTCCACTAATCTCTAATACTTCTTTGGCAATCTGTAAGGTCAATGTGCAGCTCCAAACTAAAATTATAAGACTTTTAATTTTACTTAAGGAACTCAACAAAATCAATTTGTTGCACAGAAACACAAAATTCAAATGTAACACAATGTCAGTGCTAGAATACTTTCACAGAATACCCCAGCTGTACCGCAGCTTTTTTGAATGCATATGAACTTGACCCTGGTTTGGCCTGGTCTGTGATTTATCTTCCTGCATTGTGCCCTTCCAGTTGGCAGGGGGTGCTGTGGCTGCAGTGGGTGTGTGGACCTTGGTGGATAAGAGCGAGTACATCAGCCTGCTGGCCTCCAGTGCGTACTCTGCCTCTGCTTACGTCCTCATCTTGGCAGGGGTTGTTGTCGTGGCAACAGGAATACTTGGTTGTTGTGCCACCATTAAGGAGCACAAGGGATTCCTGATAGTGGTAAGAATTGCTCTAGCAACTAATCTGCACAACACACACACACACATACACACATGCACATGCAGTCACACAGTGAGTAAACTGACATCCAATGTCACCATGCAGTCATGTATGTCAGTATGGGCTTAAATATCTCAACAAATAGCAGCAGGAGTGTACAAGGACATTCAACACTCCAAGTGGAGACACAGAGCAATGCCACAAACACACACACACACACACACACACACAAACACACACACACATGTGCACACACACACATACACATACACACACACACACATACACACACACACACACAGTTACATACATACACGGACACACACACACAGTTACATACATGCACATACACACGTGCATACATGCATGCGCACACACACACATGCACACACACACACACACACACATGCACACACACACACACACACACACACACACACACACACACACACACACACACAGAGAGAGAGAGAGACTCATGTGTCCTGCCCTGTGATGAAAGTCTGAAACAGGAGTAGACTCACTGACTAGGAAAACACAGTAGTGTCTGTGCTGCCCAGACACTATACACCACAAGCAGCAGATAGTACAGGAAACAGGACTACTATTCCTCTAAACAACTCTGTAAAAACACTAACAAAAGCATGAGTTTAACACATAGCCTGAAATGTGCTGTGTCACTCTCAGCTCAGATTCCCCTGGGTGAGAATGTGCCCTGTCCGTTAGGGAGTCTGTCTCTGCTTATCTGTGAGCAGAGGAAAGGGCATGGGGATAGCAGGAACTGGCCCAGATTTCACACTAAAAATAGTCGTGGAAAACATTCATAATCACACTTTATGTCCCCTCCCTTCCTGCAATAAGAAGGGACATTTTCCCCTTGCAATTAATGACAGCTTGTGTTTTACTAATGAGCTCTACAGGTTTAATCATACTTTACCATCTCGGCACAGATTGTGGGGGTTAGAGTTACAGCTCTTAACAGATTTTGCTGTTGCAGCTGACCCCCTACAACAAACACACACACACACACACACACACACACACACACACACACACTGCCTTTATTCTAACGTTGGAACACTGCCTCACTGGTTTTCCTCCAGATGACTCTGACTCAAAAAAAATAAAAGTTGGCATGGGAGTGTTTTTTTTAAGCTGGCATGAGTGAGTGGTCACAAAAAACCCTCAGAGGCCAAATCTAATCCATCTGTTCCCAAAACATCAAGCAGACAGGATTGGGTATATGCCACGCATTCTGTGTTCTGTTCTCCCATAGCAACGTGTGTGTGTGTGTGTGTGAGAGAAACAGAGAGTGTGTGCTCTACTACACATGCGTTATCAGTGAGGTGTTAGATCTCTGCACTCTGTCTTCATCTGAGCAAGCAGAGGTCCTGAGGGGGCAGGGGGATTAAACACCCTTGTCTGTGTGCAGTCCACTCCCCACACGTAGAGCGGATTTAGTGTATGATATTATAAGCTGTGTGTCTTTAAGAGCTCACATTGGGGCAATGAGTCAGAGTGAAAGAATGGAAAGTATCAGAGGGAGTCAGGGGAGGAGAGAGGGGTGGGGGAGTGGAGAGAGAGAAGGAGAGAAGAGAGCATGGAGAGAGAGAGAAAGTTGTTGGAAGAGAGAGAGGAAGGAGAGAGGCGAGAGGCAGAGAAGGGTTGAGTTAGTGTTAGAACAATCGAGAGAGAGAGTGTGTGAGAGAGAACAGAAATAGAGGTGAGAAAGTGTTTGAGGCATACTGTACACAAAAAGAGAAAAAGGGAGAGTCCAAGACAGGAAGGAGGAGCTGAAAATTAGCTACAGCTGAGACCACAGACATGAAAAGAAGTTAGGTCAGAACAGAAGGAGAGTGTCATTTTCAATGTGTGTGTGTGTGTGAGTAGTTTAGGGAGACGTGAGAAGGCGTGTGATGAATGCGCTATTTTGTCTGAGAGGAGGCGACACAAGTGTTTCTGTTTTTTACAGTTGACACAGGCCACACACACACACACACACACAGATTGTCAGAGCACGTTGAGCCACATACTGTATGTACTTCTGCTATTCTCTGCATTCAGGTCAAACAAATCCAGGCCTCACTACTGAGGTTTTATCTCAGTGTCTCATATCTGTTGTGAATATGAATATGAGTACAATATGAAAATATAGGAACTGTTTGTAGCCCATATGATGAGTAATTATGTAAGCATTCAATTGAATGAGCAAGTATTCCTGCCATTGTTTCTTTTAGCATTTTATAAGTGTGTGTGTGTGCGTGTGCGTATTCGTATGCGCTTCTCTTTGGCAGTACTTCATCCTGCTCCTGTTTATTTTCCTGTTGGAGATCACGGCTGGGGTGTTGGCGTATGTCTACTACCAGGAGGTATTGTTCTCTTTCCCTCCCCTTCCTCCCTGTCTCCACGGTAACGAGCTGGATCCACAGTAGGTGAAGGCCTGACCCATTCCAGTCAGCTTCTCTCTGGCTTGCCTTCAGCACAGGGTCATTTGGGCTCAGAGTGCCACAGAGCAGACACTCAGTGTAACATCTGAGTAGTATTACATTTTTACACTCAGCATAACATTTGTGTAGTATTGAAAATTTTTACACTCAGCATAACATTTGTGTAGTATTAAACATTTTTACACTCAGCATAACATTTGTGTAGTATTGAACATTTTTACACTCAGTATAACATTTGAGTATATTACATTTTTACACTCAGTATAACATTTTAGTAGTATTACATTTTACACTCAGTATTTCATTTTTAGGGTGCCATATGGAGTGTGTTGTCTGCAACTATTCTGCATGATAGATGTAATGTTTTGTCCATTTGAAGTGTTTCACTGGATTTGTTTTGTATTTGTCCTGTAATGAAAAAAAGGCAGTGACCTTATTTGTATAGTGTGATTTCGTTCTGTAATAATGGCGCATAGAGGGGGTTAGTATCCTTTGGATATGAAGAGTGCAGGTGAAGTTATGTATACATTATTTTCCAATAGACCCTGAGTCACCAAAGTCACTTTTGCTCCCATAAGACAAAGCCATTCATCCTGTATAGCAACTGCTGTCCTGACTTTTCCTCTGGAACAGAACTTTTGTGCCAGGAACTCTCTGGGTGGAGTTTGCTGAATCTCTCGGAATGCTTAACTGTGTGTCATAATATAAATTTATAGCCTGCTGCAGAAGGGAGGTGTCGCTCAGTGACTGGGCAGTTTCTCCAGATGTTTTTTTTTTGTTTCCTAAGCAATAGGAAATCTCAGTCTTTTCTAGGCACAGCATAAGACACCCCACCTTGCTACGCGAATGTACAATGAATCTTCCTCTGGTTTTAAGCACATTCTTGTCTATTTATTTTTCTAAATTTCTTTCTTCTGAATTTTGTTTCAGCCCCTCCCCCCTTTTTCATTCAGTGTCTGCAAGCTTTTAATCACTCCCATAATACTGTGTTTAACACCCTTTGAAAAAATACTCTGAGCCAGGAATATCTTTTTCTATGAATAGCATGTTTTGTTTTTGAAAAAATCTATCATAGATTTTTTTTTAATAATCTCACAAAAATGTATATGCATGCATGCCACAGCAATGTTTTTTTTTTGTTCTCTGTGCATTTAACATAATCTGCATGCTTTCCATTAACCAGCTCCCCGTTCTTTCCATTCTTATAAACACTTCTCTTCTTCTTCCTCTTCTTCCTCTTCGTCCTCTTCTACATCCCCCTCTCTCTTCCTCCCCGTCTTCATCCAGTGTTTCCCTCTCTGCTATCAGGTAAACACCCTGTCTGTCCTCCATCTGTCCTCAATCTCCAACATGCTGTTTAGCACCTTCACCAGTTCATTCCTCTGTGGATGTTCTCTGTCAGTTTTCAGACATCATGTAATTTCTGTTATATGCTCAGGTCTTAAGTAGTTTGCATAGATTTGCAGTGGAATGTGTGGGAAGTTGTACACTATATTAGTGAGTCATACGTCGGTTCTGCTGGATAACATGCAAGAGAAGAGGTGCAGTTTTAGACCACATGTCATGAAGTGACACATCTAGGTTGGATGGTGATGTCTCACTTAAAAAGGCTTCAGAGCTCGAGATGCCTGAGGCTGTGGAATGACAGTGAAAGATGTATGGGGTGTGTGATCCATTTAGACTGATGACTGTAAGTCCATACAGGGGAACATAACTGAGGGCTAAGATAACCTCAACAGAGAGAAGTCTAGGTATCTCCACAGGGGGTAAGGAGAGCAGCAGCCATAATTTAAAAGCCTGCTAGGATACCATCCCTATCCTGTCCAGGGTAGTCAGGGGTGTTGTGGCGTATCTGATAGCCTGCATGCTGCATGAAGGTGACTGAGGCATGTGGTAAGAGAGCCCTGAGCTATCTGGTTAGCTGCAGCTGAATAGATTGGTTTCAGTGTGGTAATGGTGACAGGCAGGTATGTGGAGTTAGTGTGACAGGGGAAGATACAGTGTCTGTTATTAGAACTAGTTCTCTGGAGGCAGTGCTGGAAATTAGAAATATAATTATGATAATGTTGTGATTTGTGGATTGTAGCTGATTGTGCATGTATCTTATAGAAGTGCATTGTTTCTCTTCAAAATGTCACTGTGTTTGTCTGTGTGGGTGCTGTGAATGTGTGTTTGTGTATGTATGTATATGTTTGTATGTGCCTGCGTGGTTGTGCATTGTGTATGTGCATGCTTGTGTGTGTGTGTGTGTGTGTGTGTGTGTGTGTGTGTGTGTGTGTGTGTGTGTGTGTGTGTGTGTGTGTGTGCATGCATGCTTGTGTGTGTGTGTGTGTGTGTTTCCACCAGCTGAGCGATGAGCTGAGAGTGAACCTGAAGGAGACTATGGTGAATAAGTATGATCAGCCTGGTCAGGAGCATGTCACTAAGGCAGTGGACAAACTACACCAGGATGTGAGTACTACACATTACCAACACCACAGCATACATATTACCAGTGTTAGAGTGTTGGTTTGCTCAGTACATGTTGCATTGTGTTTTCTTAGTGCATGGAGTTTTCTCAAAGTTTTTGATTGATCTTGTACACATAAGATGTACATGACCAGACCCCTAGGATACACATAAATATCATAATATCATAAATACACATTACTAGTCACATAGGATGTTTCACATAGGATATGCATTAAATGTTGTCTTATACATGTTAGATAACGTCTGTGATGTATTTACCTAGTTTTCTAAATATGTAGAGATTTTTACAATGCTGACATACTTTTGTCCAATCTGTAGTCACATTTTCAAAACTCACAAGCACAATATACGTCTGTTGTGGACCATATCATTAACACAATTAATGTATCTTTCACTTAATATACAGAACACTAACTAAAGCTTACCCAATATCAAAATGATGAATATTTATTGTCCCAATATTTATTAAACCCAATATTCAAACCCTCATATATTATAAAGCCTCTACAATAACAGATGCTGTTGATAAGCATTTTTGAAGGAACAGGTCATTGAAAGATTGAAGAATAACTGATTTAGTGTCAGTTGTGTAAACTAGATCAACCATGGCTAATTCCAACCTCAATTCAACATAGCCAGGTGTTGGAATTCTTTTACTTTCTGTTAATGAAGTCCCAATCCCTCTTTCTTTCTTTCTTTCTGCTTTCCTGCTTGTAGCTGAAGTGCTGTGGCAGTATCAACTACACTGATTGGAGGGATGGGGCATGGATCAAGGATCGGGCTGGTGATAGGGTGGTTCCTGACAGCTGTTGCAAGACCCCATCAGATCACTGTGGGCGTAGACACCACCCTTCCAACATCTACAATGTGGAGGTGTGGAAGCTAAGAGTGAATATTAATTATCAGCTAATGAGGTTGTTATTAATCGTAAACAATTTATTATGGAGAAATGGTTCACCCATTATGTGCTGAATCAGTTTGCACACTGCACATACATGAGAGCTAATCTTTGACTGTGGAAATGTCAGTCTGGATGTATGTATCTTGTTGTGGTTGTTGCGCTCACACTCTTCTCCTTTGTTGCTGTTGACTGGAGACTATGACACACTGTACTGTATGTCTTCCCGTGTCTTCCACAGGGAGGCTGTATTGGTAAGTTGGAAGAGTTCCTGCTGCAGCACCTGCAGATTCTGGGAGGCGTTGGCATCGGCCTTGCCTTCATCCAGGTACATCCCCTCAGAACCAATGAGAACCTGTCTTTGTGCACAGTAACTTCTAATAGTACAGTTAGCAGAAACGAAGTAGGCCTATAACCAGTGACATCACAAACAACAAACCCAAACCCTGATATGGAGGTGTTATGTAAGCCATATACTGCGCTGACATGCCACACCAGATGTGCAACTGAAGCGTTCCATAGTATATGCTGCAACAAAAGCTCCCACTGCCATCAATAGAACTGGCTACAGCAGACGCGAGAGCAGCGCGTAGATTTGAAAAAATTAGCAGAGCACTAGAAACAGTGAGCAGAGTACTTCAGTTGCACACCCGGTGTATCCCGACTGTTATGTTATGCTGTGAGTCCGATACTGGTCAGTGGCAGGGAGGCATTCTGTACAAGTTACTACATTCTTGATATTCTTGGAAAAAGGAGTGATTCATTGCAATCCTCTGGCTATAATTTCAATTTCCATTTTTTTCACTGCTGTATACTTTATACTTTGTATCACTGTGTGTGAGTTTAGCTGCTGATATGAGCCCATTTCTGAGCGTCTGTTGTGTCTTCTGTATTTGTCAGCTGGTGGGGATGATATTCACCTGCTGTCTTTACCAAAGCCTGAAGGAGGACCCCTACTGACCCTTCCAGAATGTGGACAACCCCCTTTTCTGGAGCATTCTCTTTGTCTGAATGTGTTGTGTACATAACAAAAAGGAAGATGAAGGAAAAGATGGGCCAGCATGAATAAGCAAATCCAAATCCCCAAGCAGAAAGAGGAGAAGCCTTGGAGGAAAATGAAACATTGTTGCTGCTGGACGACTAATCACGCTTTCTGTAACTTTAAATAAAAAATTCCCCTTTTGCTATCAGACATGTAAGGCTGCTTAACAGGAATAATTTCTAAATAGGTAATGAGAGACAGCAATGGACTCTATGCACGACTACATTTTGGATTTCCTTCCTATTGGGCAGTCAACTTCCTGTTTATACTGTACACAGTAGGCTATGACAGAAAATGACAGATTACTAGCCTGTCAGTTTATTTATACAGTAGTAGGCTATTTCTTATTGAACAACATACAGTAGCTTAAGTTATCCAACCAGTTCAGTAACATTAGTTGCTTGATTAAGGTTAAGATCATTTTAATCCCTTTTCATGTTTGCTGGAGGGAGTGGCACACAACATTTTCACAAAGTTGGTCTACATTGCAATGAGACGAGGTCCTGAAAACAATAACTATAGAAAAAAAGCCATATTTGCCAATATTTTAACGTAAACAGGAAGTTCATAGTACAAGTGAATCCAAAATGGAGTCGTGGGGATACACTGTAGTAGCCTAGGCCAGGGGTTCCCAAACTTTTCCACGACAAGGCCCCCCAAATACCACTGAGCTCTGGCCAAGGACCCCCTTGATGTGTTATTAAACCCATCGACAATACCACGGCAAATGTAAAAATACATTAAGCTAATCCTAATAATTATTTTAGCCACAAGCACTTTGTGATAGAGCATACAGTGTGTAAAAATTGTATTTGGGGCTTTCTGCTATATGAGAGCTATCACTCTACTATTATTCACAGTCATTATCATGGAAAATATAATGTCCAGATATGCGACACAATATTATAATGACATTGTATAACAACCCTCATAGTAATAGGTATATTTTACATTTTCAAATGTGTTTATTTGTTCCTTTTATTTTTCCTTCCAACTTGCTGAGGCCCCCCTGGCACCCCCTCATGGCCCCGGCCCCCACTTTGAAAACCACTGGCCTAGGCTATAACCCACTAGATACTTGGCCTCTGAGCCATATATTGACTGTATCTGGTGAATGCTTTGCTTAAATGTTACAGGATGCGTACTGTCATTCTTACTGTTACAATTCACAGAAAATTATACATTTTCCTTTCTATTTTTAGATAATGCATCCTAGGATTTTTGTATCACATGTATATAACACAAGTGAGGATCATGGCAATACAGAAATACAAACAGCTCTTACTGAAATGTGTCTCATTTTTTCATAAGGATTATTACAAAGCACCGAAATGAAGGTAGGTTATCATGCTGTGACTTCATACACTACAGAATTTTAGTTGTGTATTTCAATGTTTCTTTAACAGTTATTTCAACCGCGGTGGAATTTCATTAGGCTACACTGTAGCTACCATGGAGGTATTGGTAGCTACAAAGTACCCAACCGCGTTTGACCAACTCCGTTTACGGAACAATATATATCTATGTGGTTTCATAGGGGAAGACATTTATTGACGGACATTGCAATCACATTATAACACCAGTGATAACACTGTCAGCTGACACAAAGCAGTCCTTGCGAAAGAACGGGCAGTATGAATTGATTTAAGACTGTATTTTTATAATAGAATATGAATATAATTCTCTCTGGGCAGTAAATAGTGAATCTGGCGGCAGCTATCTTACTGCGTCAAAACGGAAGAAATTATTGAGCTAACGTTATAGGTTGGTTGACAGGCAGGTCCCCTATATGAGAGTGCTGGAGACGTCGCTGGCAAGAGAGTCAACTTGATATATATATATATTAATTATATTGGTTTATTAACACTCCGGCAACTGACATGTCCGCTAAACCTACTTGTCTTATTGTGGCAAGTGCTGCACCTCAAGGTGAGTAGCGTTTTGCTATCTTAAATACATTGACTATGTTGCAAGCAAGCACCAATGTCTGTGATTCGCCATAATGCTAACCTAAACCTGTTTAGGGTCTAGTACAGTTAAGAACAAAATTATTCATACCCCTGGCAAATATTGATTTAATGTTGATTTTCTCTTGACCAATATGTTTGTTCTGACTGAAAATGACACATGCCAAAAGGTTGCAAAACAATGTGGGACAAACATGGAATCAAAAAAGAAGTGTTTTCATCTTTTTTATCAATTTTATGAAAAATGGTATGTCCAAAATTATTCATACCCTTTTCAAATAATCAATAGAAACATCTTTATTTGCATTCGCAGCTCTCAAAATGGTTCATATAATACCTACCAAGCCTCTCATGGCTCCACAATGATTCTAGACTGTACCTTTTTAAGTGTAACCTTTTTTTACGGGTTTTGAGTCAGGAAATATTATTTGCCATCACTCTGGCCTTGTGCTCACTTTTTTGACAGATTGAGGTATGGACTCTGGCTCTGACACTCTAGTGTGTTGATATTGTTCTCTGTTAACCATTTCTTGCCTTGTTTGGCTGTATATTTTGGATCATTGTGTGGCTTAATGGTCAAATGCTGCCTATTGGCAGGTCTCTCGGCAGACTGCCTGATCTTTTCCTCCAATATTCTTAATGTAGCCCCTTGTTTTAGTGTTACTGTTTACCGTTAGAAGTTTACCAAGTCCCATTGTCTGAAAAACACCCAAAACGAATAGATTTATAGCTACTCTCCACTTTGGATGGTGTTTTGGTGGTTGAACATTTCACCCCATCCCATAATGGATCACTTGGTCATCATGGATACTGATCATGGATCACTCTTCTCCAAACATGCACAATTCAGCTTAACCTTTATATGGGTACACCTGGACAAAGAATTTAGCTTTCACTGGATTGTTTTTTGACCCAGGGACATGGCCTAAGATTGGCATAAAAAAGGAAGCATTAAACCCAAATGACGCCATGACTATTTCAATTGTGGGGGTGAGAAAATGATTCTTTTGGGATGTTTTTCAACCAGGGCGACCTAGTGACTTTCTCAGAGTAAACGGTAACACTAAAACAAGAGGCTACATTAAGATTCTGGAGGGAAAGATCAGGCAGTGTGCCGAGAGACCTGACACAATAGGCGGCATTTGACCATTAAACCACACAATGATCCAAAACATACAGCCAAAAAAGGCAAGAAATGGTTAACAGAGAACAATATAAACATTTAGAGTGGCCTAGCCATAGTCCAAACCTCAATCCGTCAAAAAAGTGAGCACGAGGCCAGAGTGATGGCAAATAATCTTTCCTGCCTCAAAACCTGGGTTGCTGCTAAAAGGTGTGGTCTAGAATCATTGTGGAGACATGGAGAGACTTGGTAGGTATTATATGAACCATTTTGAGAGCTGTGAATGCAAATAAAGATGTTTCCAGTTATTGTTAAAAAGGGTATGAATAATTTTGGACACACCATTTTTCATAAAAATGTTAAAAAAGACAAAAACACTTCTTTTTTTGATTCCATGCTTCTACCACATTGTCTTACAACCTTTTGTCTTGTGGCAGTGCAATTTTCAGTCAGAAGAAACATAAATCAAGAGAAAATCAACTTTAAATCAGTATTTGCCAGGGGTATGAATAATTTTGTCCTTAACTGTAGGTAGTGCTGGCAAAATACCTAAATCAGCATGTATAGAATATAGAATGTCAACTTCTGTTGTTAGAAAATATGTATTTATTTATGTATACATAATGTATCATACAAAGACAGCAAGGTAATGTTAATAAATGTACATTATGTGTTTTTCTATGCTTAGAGGTAATTTTCAGTGACTTTTTTGTCTTCCCACCAGGGGTGAATGCTCGCTCGTTTCATCAGGCTTTTACGCTGTGCAGCCCTGTGTTTAACCTGCAAACTGCTACTCCTGGGGTGAGGAGCACAGAACTCATTTAACCTTTTAAAGAACAGTTCCAAAATTGGAACACCTCCCCCCAATATTCTAAACCATATTGCCAGAGAATATATTCTATATTCTATAATGGTCAAGAATTTGATGGTAGGCCAAAAGAGGTGGGAACAGTACCCTCTGAAGTAGGCACAGTGCAATTTTGGGGGGAAAAGACAAAATAAGGGCCCGTTCTTAAAGAAGTTAATCAAAGCCAGCCAGGCATAATCATGCGTACATAAGACACCGGTTCCTCTGCAGCTAGGTGCCCTGGCATGAAACAGTCAGTGTGTATTTGTGTAACATGTGTTGTTTGTATTTGGGGAGTCCACTGTATGCCTCAACAGTAACTCATGCATGCATGTGTGTTGTCTTTGCGTTTGTACCAGGGGAAGCCCATTGATTTTGTGGGTGTGGATGAGAGCACAGCACGGTGGGTGCAGGACTTCAGTGTGAAGCCTTACGCCACCCCAGCGAAGCTGGAGTCCATAGACGGTGAGAGACCCCCCACAGAACACACTGCCTGTAATACACTACAGTACAGCACTCTCACTGTAGTCAAGCATACAACACTGGGACAGAAAGAGTCTTCATACACAGTGGCGTGCACAGCACATTTAGAAAAATAACCCCTTAAATGATTACTTCTGCCGGGTTTTGTGGAAATAAAATGGATAGATTGAGATCTGAGAGATACGACAAAAATATGACATAAACATCAACATATTTAAGACATCTTGCTGTGAAAAAAGATACCAATTACCGTACAAAGCATGATTATCACACCTCAGCATGATTATCACACCTCAGCATGAACTGTGTTCTTTGACTGAGGGGCCTTATTCAGATATCAGGGGTGAATACCATATGATTGAGGGGTCCTATTAAGACATATCACATATACCCGTGTGAGAGACCCCATATCTCAGTCTTCCTACATGATTATTTTGAGACAGTTCAGGATCCTTTCTTTTCTGTTGTGAGATAGGGGTCAGGGTCTGCAGTGACATGACTGTTTGTGTTATTACTGTAAATCTGAATGCCTTGCCCTCATTGAAAATAGATACACTGTGTAGATGAGAGAACATCAAAATATCAGCTAACTGATCTGCCCCCTGCAGAAATACAGAAAAGGTATTTGGTGACACCCTAGACTCATGTCATGGCACTGACTTTGGGAAAACCTCCCCTAGAGGGCACATGGTATGGAAGACTGTAGGACACTGCATCTCATTTTACTAGGATTTGTTCCTTTCTATTACAAGGGCACTTCATAGTGCACAGTGCTAATACCATGTCCTAATAGGATCCGGGCGAGCGACTGTCTTGTATGTCTGTCTACACTGAATCCATTAAATAAGAGGGCACTTCATGGGGCCTGTTGACCCCAGAGTATCCCAGTGCTGTAACTGATCTAGTCTGTGTGTGTGTGTAGGAGCTCGCTACCAGGCCCTGTTGATCCCAGATTGCCCTGGTGCTCTTACTGATCTTGCGCACAGCGGTTCTCTGGCTCGGATCCTCACTCATTTCACCTCCCAACAGAGTAAGACACACAAACACATTCACACACACTTGCTTTTTCTGTTACCCCCTCACATTATGAGATTACTGAAACAATGATACTGTGATATAGACATGTTTGTGTGTGTGTGTGTGTGTGTGTGTGTGTGTGTGTGTCCAGAGCCAGTGTGTGCCATAGGGCAGGGAGTGTCAGCACTGTGTTGTGCCACTGAGGGGCAGCGATGGCTGTTCAACGGCTACAGCCTCACTGGGGTGAGTCATTACCTCCCGATGACCAGCAGAGGGCAGCAGCATGCTGTAGAGCAGTTTTTCTTAACTGGTGGGTCGGGACCCAAAAGTGGGTCGCGGAGCTTATGGTTAAAAATAAATTAAAAAAATCGCCAATTTAAAATGCTACCTTATCAGATCTAATATTGGACCTTTATTTTGATAATTTATTTGTAGCCTGCATCAGTCATTGCCATGGACATAGATAATGTTTATGTGACAGGTCATGTTAGACATCATTTTAGTGGTAAACGCAAGTTGGCTGCTACTCTGAATATTTGAAGTAGGCTAGGATATGGATTCTCTTAAATTGAGGACAAAATAGGACAGAAACCCCAGTGTGTGGTGTGCAGTAGATGGCTGGCACATGAGAGCATGAAACCATCAAAACTACAATGCCACATGGAAACAAGGCACCCCTGTCAAAGTTATACCTGTCGAGTACTTTGAAAGGTGACATCAAGAGTTGAAGACTTCACAAATGTAATGCCAAACATCCGCATGTTCTCAACAAGTAGGCCTACAGGCACTTTGCGTGTCTTACCATGTAGCTCACCATATCCGTTTGAACGCTAAAAAACTATATGGGTCGTGACTATGAACATGGGAAATTGTGGGTGCCAAAGCCAGAGCAGTTAAGAACCACTGCTGTAGAGTTCCTCTTTGTTTTAGATCAATGTTTCTCAAACTTTTTCAGACCAAGGACCACTTAACCAATAAAAAAACCCCTTACGGACCACCTAGCTAAAAAAAGAGTAGACCTACTTTAACAGTATATTACACAATAGGCCTACTCACTGAACCACCTTGCTTATTGTCTTTTTACCTTGCTTATTATGTCAGAGGATTCATATGATTTAAACTGGCATATCTTACATAGACAGTGTTGCAGAACTGTTTGGATTTACATTAAGGATCAACATATTGCAAACAACTCATCTATATTATATTTTACCACGTCTGCTTGCGGACTACTTGGGATAGCTTTGTGGGGCAGCCGTGGCCTACTAACCTGACTCTCGCCAGATGAATTTCGTTCCGCTTAGCTTCACTCACATCCATCTGGGACCTCTTCCGTTGAGATTTTATGGTTCAGCCAATCAGGACGCAGGGCGGGAGTTTCATTGATGTGACATAGCGTAGAAGCGACTGTGAGACTGTTATCAGCGTCACAGGTTGGCTTCGATGTGAGTGGTTGAAGTAGCACATCAATAGATGATGGACAAGTGGCTTATCCAATCATATGCAAGCATTTTTTGATTAGGCCCAGCCTTCTGAAGCAACACTTCAATGGATTGATCCCAGATGGATGAGTGGAGCTAGGCGGAACAAAATTCATCTGGCGAGAGTCAGGTTAGTGTCCTATTTGGTTAGTGCTTCGGACTTGTAACCGGAGGGTTGCCGGTTCGAACCCCGACCAGTAGGCACGGCTGAAGTGCCCTTGAGCAAGGCACCTAACCCCTCACTGCTCCCCGAGCGCCGCTGTTGTTGCAGGCAGCTCACTGCAACGGGATTAGTGTGTGCTTCACCTCACTGTGTGCTGAGTGTGTTTCACTAATTCACGGATTGGGATAAATGCAGAGACCAAATTTCCCTCATGGGATCAAAAGAGTATATATACTTACATACTTAGCTCGCAGACCACCCGGACCACACTTTGAGAAACACTGGTCTACTGTAGATGATTGACCTGCCTGTCTCTCACTTGGTGTCTCTCACTGAGATGTCATTAGTAAATAGGAAATCTATATTTATGGATGTGTAAATAACCACTCAGTGTTGATGTAATCTCTTCTAGCCTTCCGTCTTTGAGCTTGTTCGCTCCCCAGACTTTGCCAACCTGCCCCTCATTGTAGAAGACTTTGTGAAGGACAGTGGGGGCTCCTACACAGGTAAGGGAGGGACTCAACTCAAGGAGGTGTAGTAGGCTATAACTGCTGCAGTGTTGCAAGGAATCTAATAGCCTCCTCGTTATTTATTTTTGTATAGGTAAAAGACAGGGAATTTGTTATCGGTTCCCATCATTTTTAATTGCTCAAGTTGGATACAAATTTCTCCTTATGCCTCAAATAAATTGTAGTTTATTAGGAAGAGGAACTTTTTAAAGTTTTGTTTTCAGCTTTGTTACTATGGAAACCTGAGTCAGCTCTGTGTTGCTAAAGCCAGTGACCTGTAAAACATTTCTGAAGTTAATACACCGCCACTAGCAAATATGTTGTCAGTTTCAGACGCAGGGCTTCAAAAAAGGAGCATTTCAGTTAATCAGAGGTGTTTAAAGAAATATTCAAAGGCATTATATAATATATATTTACAAGTAGATATTAAATGGCCTACACCATTTATGGCTGAATTCAGACACAGTACCTGAGAACTAGGCTATAAGCCCTGCAGATGTTAGTTCTTGTCCCCACACCCACTCAGCCTATACTGATCACTCTCATCACTGTACCTTGTTTCCATAGCGAGCCAAGAGAATGCTTTGCACGTAGTTCTGGACAGGCACCTGGTGACCGGTCAGAATCTCCAGTCCACCACTGCAGCCATCCACAACCTCATCCTCCTGTGCAATAGCGGACGCTAACGCTAGCTTGCGCCCGCCAGACTCAGTACAGCACAGCGGATTCAGACAGGACCAATCGCACACCGATATGAGGACCAATTTTGTCATGTTTGGACATTGTCACGTATTCCACAGTATTGTAGTTATGATTCCTTATTAGGTGGAATTGTTGAATCAGCATATTACGATGCTGTCGGCAGTTTTTCTTCAGTGAGTGAAAGCGTTTCTAGACTGTTGATGATTTATGGTTGCGTTGTATTAGTCATATTCAAAACACTCCAAAAGACACAAGAAACATACATTGCACAGCCATACCGTGGACCATCTTTATACTATTCCTCATGGTGCATTATTTATCTAGAAGAAAACTGCCAACTGTATCTTTAAATGAAAAGAGAGAGAAAGGTTTCCAACCATTCTTCTGTTAAGTGCCTGAAAGATACATATTTGGCGTAGCTGAGTAAATGGTGTAAAACCGCAAAGAAAGGTATGACATGACCATTTCACAGGAAACCATGTGATGACCAGCTTCCTTTTGAGCTAATAGTATCGTTAAAAGCCTTATATCCACTAACCATCACGCTATGTGTCACCCAGTGTCATGAAGTTATGTGTGTTTGCCACCTAAATACATGTGCTCTCATTTCCTCCATGTTCACAGTATTACACTGTATGTAAAACATTGATTTTTATTAAAATGAATAAAAATGAACATGACCATCCTGATGTATGACTTGTTTCCAAGGTAACCATAGATATTGGAACATGATTGGCTGAGCTGTCCGGAACAACTCCTACTCAAAATGACATCTTTCCTCTAACAGCACTGGATGTGATGTGAGGGTTATTTGCAATCGGTATGCTCCAGCTCTGAAGGAAAATAACTTCCTGGATGACCCAGCTGCTGTTTTATTACCATGCTTTGTGAGGGTGATGACAACACATAATATCTGTATCCAAGTCTTGATTTCTTATTGTCCTTCATGGAAGCTATCAAGTTGGCCTCCCTGACAGCTAGGGTGCCGTGGTAATCCCTGAACAATCTCTCTCTCTCTCTCACACTCACACACACACACACACACACACACGGCTAACGTGTGTTTGGTCCCTGTACCATTGATCAAAGGAGGTCGTAGAAGTAGTCCAGGCCTTGGCCAAGCTCCCACATGGAGATGCCAGTGCCCAGCTCGGTGGCCAGCTTCACTCTGAGATGAAAAGACTGAGAAGGGAGGAGAGGGATGTGAGAAAAGGAAAGAAAGAGAAAATGGAATCCTCTTCTACATGACCTGGCATCCTTAGGACACTTCCTTTGTACATCCGATGAGGTTGATGAGGCTACATTAATCATAAGCCTTCTACTAGTGAAGACTACTCACATAAGATACATAATGGAGTTCACACCTTCCTGCAGCTACAGTATGCCACAATCGCAATTCGCAATCTCTAACTCTCAATCTTGCACTATCTTTCTCTTCACCAAGAATAATGGAGAAGTTCCCTTTAGTGTATACATTTTCTTAAATGAGTGTTTCTCTTACCTTCAGTGTTGGGTAGTAGACCACATGTTTGACCCCGTTACTGCTAAAATGTGAAGAATAAAAAAAACAAGAGCAGGTCAGGTCAGATTCTCTCTGTCACTCACACACACACACACACACCTCTCTCTCTCACACGCACACACAAATAAACACACACCTCTTGTAGTTGAAGTAATGCTCTCCTGCCTGTTCGTCCCACTGGATTTTCGGTCGGATTTCTCTGAGCAGCTCAATGTATCTGTAGAAGTACATTCAGACAGACAGTTATCAGAGATGATTTGAGGATGTCAATATGAGCAGCTCAATGTATCTGTAGAAGTACATTCAGACAGAGAGTTATCAGAGATGATTTGAGGATGTCAATAGAGCTGACATGCAAAGTTGTAAAAATGTAGAACTCCATTTTAGGTGACATAGCTGTTAAAACTCCCACTACCGCAACTATGTGTGTCTGTATGTGACTAACTGTCCTCCCTGAGTGTGCATGCATGTGTCTGTGCTTGTGTGAGTGTGTGTGTGTATGTATGTATGTATGTGTGTGTGTGTGTATCTGTATGTATGTATGTATGCATGCATGCATGCATGCATGCATGCATGTATGTATGTATGTATGCATGTATGTATAGTAAGGAAAATAAGTATTGAACATGTCAACATTTTTTTCAGTAAGTATACTTCCAGTGAGGCTATTCGCATGAAATTTTCTACAGACATTAGTATTAACTTAATCCACACATATTTAAAAATCCAAACATTAATGTCCCGAAGTAGAGTTATGAGTAAAAAAGTGGAGTGCCACAGGAAAAAAGTACTGAACACGCCTACTGAAACCCTTTATTTGTAATGAGAGCTTCAAGGCATTTCCTCTATGACGAAACTAATCAGTCGCAGTATTCAGGTGTGATTTTGGTTCAGGTGCCCATTCTTTTAAACAGATAGTCTTCTAATATTGAAGATTCCAGGGGTCCCTCTTGTAAATCCTGATCTTTAGGTAACTTCCAAAACTGTTAAATTGGATTTAAGTCAGGGCCTTGATTTCCTTTCTCTGAAAGCAATTGAGAGTTTCCTTTGCTGAATGCTTTGGATCATTGTCCTGCTGGAAGGTCTAGCCATGTCTCATCCTCATTGTCCTGGTGGATGGCAAGATTCTCCCAGAAAAAATGGCTCCATTCATCATTTCTTCAACTGTATGAAGTCTGCCAGTATGAGATGAAAAACAGCCCCACACCGTGATGCCTCCACCTCCAAATATGGTGTGTAGTATGACATCCAAAGAGTTAAATTTTGCTCTCACCGGACCAGAATACATTCTCTCAGTATTTCATAGGCTTGTCCAAATGTTGTGTAGCAAACTTTCAATGAGCTTCGACATGTTTTTCTTCAGTAATAGAGTCATGCGGGGTGAGCGTGCATAGAGGCCCATAGAGGTGGAGTGCATTACCTACAGTATTTTCTCTGTAACAATTGAACCTGCTGCCTCCAAGAGTGGTCCTTAGGCTACACATCTGACTATCCTTCTGACTTCCTGGTCAGAAATCTTGTGAGGAGATCCTGTGCATGGCCGATTGATGATGCAGTGATGTTCCTTCCACTTGCAGATAATGGCTCCAATACTGCTTACTGGATGATTCTGAAGTTTTGAAATGCATCTGTAACCAGTTCCATTGATATGTTTTGCAACAATAATGTTGCAAAGGTCTTGGAAGAGCTCTTTGCTTTTACCCATCATGAAATGTTTCTTGTGTGACACCTTGGTAACAAAAAACCTTTTTATAGCTCATCAATATGTACTAACCCAGCTTACATTAATTTGCACTGATAGGAGGGATAATTACTCTAACTATGTATAGATTCCAGCTCATTCCTTGCCTTTGTGTACTGCTTTTTCTTAGCGTGTTCAATACTTTTTTGTACCATTCCACTTTTTTACTCATACCTCTACTTATGAACATTAATGTTTAGATTTTTTTATATGTGTGGATTACCTAAGTTAATACTGTCTGGTGTCAAATGTCTGGTGAAAATTTCATGCAAATAGCCTCACTGGAAGTATACTTACTGAATTTTTTTTTGACATGACCCTCCTTATTTTCCCCGCTGTATGTATGTATGTATGTATGTATGTATGTATGTATGTATGTATGTCTGTATAAATGTATGAGACTAACCCCCACCCTAATTGTGTGTGTGTGTGTGTGTGTGTAGGAATGAGAAAGAGAGAGAGACTAACCGGTTCCCCAGCAGTGGTTCTGCTCCGCCCTGTGTAGAGAAGTCCAGGCCATAAAGGTTTAAGCCCAGCAGAATCTTCTGTCTCCACTGGCTGTGCGGGTCCAGCTGCAGCACACAGTCCTGCATCCAGTGCAGTGGAGCACTGGGGCCCGGCCTGCCTCAAAGCACACAGGGGAGGAGAGGAGAGTGAGTGTGTGTGAGTGAGTGAGTGAATGAATGAATGAGACCCTTTCTGAAACGAGTGACTTGGCCCTCTCCCTAGCCACTTACACCTCGTTTGCACGCTCACACGGAGGGTCCGCCATATGAAGGGCCATCCCAAACAAATTACTGTTAAGTGCTAGTGTGCTATAAAGCCTTCAACGCCAAGTGAACACCGATGGTCACTTGTCGAGGGTGTGTGCCAATTAAATACCGCACGTCATGGAGGATGTTTCAAATTGTTAGTTCCGCGTGAGTAGGCCATGCCTGTAAACAAATCCATGGTGATTACCAGCTTCCGCCAGGGAGAGTGTAGATCGTCCCAAAGCTGAGTGCAGTATTACAACCCTACGTGCTAAGGGAATTTAATTTAGCTGCAAGGGTGCTTCCCACCCGCATTCACTCGGTAATCGAGGGGGAGTGGGTAGGGATTCATTTCAGAAAGGGCCTGAGTGTGAGTGCGTGAGTAATAGAGTTGGAGTGTGTGTGTGTGTCTTACCTGTCGGGGCTAGAGTAGTCATATGTCATAAGGCTGAAGCCGTCCACCACAGGGGCCAACTTCTCAAACTCCTCCCTCCCAAACATTCCTGGCTGGCCTGACCTGTTGACACACACACACACAATATACAGCATCCTTTGACTGAAGATGTGATTCTAAATATATGCAAAGAATGAACATGAGCATTACTATGTATGTACCAAAGACCATAGTGTGACCCATATTTAAGTGCATAAGCAAAATAGGCAGAGTGTTAGCCTGGGTGAACCCAGACAAACCTGTTAACAAATTTGAATTTGCTCT
The DNA here is from genome assembly GCF_018492685.1 of Alosa sapidissima. Taxonomy (NCBI): domain Eukaryota; kingdom Metazoa; phylum Chordata; class Actinopteri; order Clupeiformes; family Clupeidae; genus Alosa; species Alosa sapidissima. Next base: position 3,662,946 of record NC_055967.1, read on the forward strand.
GCAGGTCCCGTCTGGAAAGGATCCCGTTGACGCCTTTTCCAAACTTCCGGTTTTCCAGGGGCGTAACCAGCAGAGAAATTACATCTTACCAAAGAAAATACACATTCCTGGGTTTTTGGTGATTCAAAAGCAGATATCAATGGGCTCTTTTCCAGACCGACCTGCAGAGCCAATTCAAATTGGCTAACAGGTTTGTGTGGGTTCACTCAGGCTAGCAGTGTCTCTGAGTGTATCTGGAAGTGCGAGTTTTACCCTGGAGCCACAGCAGGTGGGATGACCAGCACACAGGTCAGCTTCCCAGCCTGCAGAGCCTCACACAGGTGTGTAATCAGGTGCACCAGCTCTCTGTGACACACACACACACACACACACACACACACACACACACACACACACACACACACACACACTCGCACACACTCGCACACACACACACACGCACAAACATTAACAAAATCCTGCCGATGGGGCAGCAGAATGTTCCCTTTGAGGTTGCTTCACCAGGTGCATAAGAATCGAATAAGAGTAGAAAAAGATAACTTTAGAAATATTTTGTGTGAAAAACCATTGTGCATGGAGATAGGATTTGCACGTGTAAGTCCGTTTTGTGGCTGTATAAATATTGTGCATGTGTGGAAATGTTTTGTATTTATACATACATAATTTGCAATGTTGCATGAATTGACAAATATTTCTACAGCTAAAAAATTCTTTGCACACATATATAGAATTTTACACAGCTGCAAACCTTTATTTGTATTACACATGTTAACATTATTTCACAAACTCTAAATATGAATGACCCATGTTTCATACAGTAACACAAATACTGTATGTCCACACAGACACACATGTACTCACTTCCTCTGGTTTCCTCCTAGCTGACTCCACAGCTCCAGCGTAAAGCCATCAAAATGTTCTGCCTGCAAAGTCAAAAAAATATAAATAACATTATTCCTAAGCTTTCACCCCTATGTTTTCAGCTATCATCCCTATAATAATAATAATAATATTTTTTATTTGTATAGCACCTTCCATACACAGAATGTAGCTCAAAGTGCTTTACATTTGGAGCATTTAGCACAGTGATAGAGAACAAATTGTAATAATACAAACAAACAAACAAAACAACAAATAAAACAGAGATTTAGAATGAAGTACAAATGAGAATTCACAAGATGGTAAGGAGATAGATACAACAACACATACAATACAACTAATGCAATGAAAATAGGAAGAACCTGTGAATACCAACAGTAGCATGTAAAATAATGTGAAGAAATAGGCTACAAGATAAAAGTGAGTTAACTAAAAGCGTTCATATACAGGTATGTTTTCAAGTCTTTTATGAAGATGTTTACAAAATTGCCTGTTTGATGTATAAAGGCAGGGTGTTCCATAGCTTCGATGCATAATGGATAAAAGCAGCTTCTCTGCTTTTCTTGTGGAGCACTTTGCTTTGCTATGCTTTCATGTATATATAATCACTATACTATCAGCATCGCCATCATATAATATGTCTGTATAAAACACTTATTCCTTCATACAGTTCTCATTTTACAAACAGCCCAACTAAGTCCACAATGTGTCTAGACATATGTAACCGGACATATGTTTATCCTCAAGAAACCCACAGGAACCCTTAAAACAGGAGCCAAACAGTTCTCTCCTCAGCAAGCCTTTACACAGGACCAAAGGGTTCTGTCTTCACACACCTGCAGAAACCATTTACTCAAAACCAAATATTTCTGTCTTTATACACCTACAGGAACTATTTATATAGGAACCAAACGGTTCTCAGACACCCACCTTCCCCACCTCCACCACCTCTCTGCCCAGCTCCTCAATCTCATCCTCACTGTCCAGCACACTCATGTAGTCCTGGTAGGACCAGCCGTCAAACAGCAGACGAGGCACTGGGACAGAGAGGGAGGGAGGGAGAGAGAGAGAGGGAGGGAGAGAGAGAGAGGGAGAAAGATTAATAATTTGTGCATGACAACTGAAAATACGAGTAACTTATTTCTTTTCTCACGTCTGGAGTTCGACCTCAGAGTATTCCACTACAGTCATACTCACATATTCTGTTCTTTTTGTTGGCTTTTCGAACAGCTTTAACCCAACCTGAAACCCAGAAAAAAAACAGTGGAAATGAGGCCAGTGAGAAAGTAAAAATATAGCTGGATGAAGTGTATAGTCTAGGCCTAGGGGATGAAACCACAGCTGGATTCAGGAGCACTTGAGTCTACAGTAGAATAAAGTGCAAAGACTTGCATGCAGTGTAGCTAAGAGTAGTAGAGAAAAATAGTGTATCTGTGTGTACGTACCAGGGTCATGGTCATGAAGGCCGGTGATGTGGAAGCTCTCAGGACCTCTACGTCGGAGCTGAAGCCACACCGGAGACACCGAAGTCAGTTTGGGACCAAAGAGCTTAGCAATGTCGTAACCATGGGAATTCCACTGAGAGTTTAAGAGATAGAGAGATAGAGAGAGAGAGAAGCAGGGCATCACATCAACACTCTCTTCAAGACCTATCACTCCAATGACATAGTAAAAGCACCCAAATGTCAAATGTGTGCACGCGCACACACACACACACACACACACACACACACCATAACTTGCCTTCAATCAAATTGTGTTCCCTATCTGTGTGTGGACTCACTGGGGTGATGTAACCTAGAACTGATCCTTGGAACTGGCGTTTGGCTACATCCTGAGGACAGAACCTCCTCTCCTCTCGGACAATGTCTCTCCACTGAGGGTCGTTCACGATGAGACCTCGCTCCAGAACCGGTCGGTCAGCTACTGAAGTCTGAAACACACATGGAGTGAGAGAGAACAGTCAGACACTCAGATCCTATTTTAAAGTGACATTCACACACAAAATCAAACCAATCAAGTTTAAAACTCACCTCTGTGTTTTGTGCTTTAGAGGCCCTTTTGCCATCTGTTTTGGATAAGGTGGCACCGACCAGCGACGAGGATGTGTAGTACACAATTATTAACGTTAATATTGCTCTCATTTCAACTCCTGTTCAAAAGAGACGTGTACAGTATATCTCATTTACCTGCACATTTACATATGCCTCAGCTAACATGCAGACAGGCGATAGGACAGGATCCCTTTGGTAACGCTAGTCTAGTGAACAACCACAATGGCAGATGACACTATCTGGAGGCTCAGCTAACAGTGAGTACATTTGCGGAAAAGGTATGCATTCTAAATAGATACAAGGTACAGTAATGCTCAAGAAAGCCTGTCAAGAGATAATTCACCGATTTTTTTCGCCAGTGAAACAACATGATAAATTGTCCATCTTGCTATTGGGTCGACCAGTTTTACCATTTCTATGTCCTATCTACTGTCAGATAAAATGTATCCTCCTAACCATAGACTGTAACGTTATAAAGAAGATCCCAAAATTAGTTAGCTAGCCAGGCAAGTTAGCATCAAGTTGGCCATGTACGCGAGATATCAATGACGAACATCACAATGAGTTTGTACCTTTACACCTGCACCATACAAGTAGAGCTTAACAACTTACCTGATGTTGTCGTCCCTGAGATATCTGTTGTAAGGAACCGTACACAATCTACTACAATGATACGGTACCATCACCGTCAGCAAGCAGCTCATGCAACTTGCCAATCCAGAAGGCCACGTGACCAAAATGTCAAATTCGACTTCCGGAGTGCATTGCTACAGCAGCAGTTCGCAGAATAAAATATCAGATGTCAATACGCCGTGTCTTTGCTTGGAGCTACAGCACAAAACCACAACCGTGTTCATGAAAAAAGGATTAGATAATAAACCCTCCTATGAAACTTTTTTAGCAGAGCATCCAGGGCTGTAGTGGAGGCTAAACGCAAGTAAACGCAGTTTATCCACCTCTGAAATTTCAGAAATAGAGTTTATCTACAAATCCGATACCGCATGGCCCAATAGTCCACCTCACCATGATCACAGAATTCATATTTTACCCACCTTTTATTTTACCACCCCTGAGAGCATCCCATATCAATCATATTTCCTTTCAGCAGAGTATATGAAGGCCTAGCCTACGCTATTTGCAGCAGGTGGGATCAGGGGTGTAGCTAGTGGTAGATGTACAGCACGGCAGAGCGGTACAAAATATGACCACCGCCCAGTCCTGCACATTCTCTCAGCAAAAATAAATCGCACTAGTCAATATGTCTCCACCCCCTATATTCTTGCAACTTTTGTGTATGTTAATGAGTGTGTGCATGTGTGCGTTTGCTTTTGTGTATGTGTGCTTCTCTCTCTGTGTGCGTGTGTGTGCACGTGTCGGCTTGCCTGCATGTGTGTGTGTTCGCTTGTGAGTGGGGGTAATGGTGTGTGTGTGTGTGTGTTCGCTTGTGAGTGGGGGTAATGGTGTGTGTGTGTGCATGTTTGTGTGTGCATGTGTGTGTGTACGTGTTTTTGTTTAATGTGTGCGTGTGAGAGAGTCTGTGCGTGCGTGCCTGTGTGTGTGCATGTGAGTGCGTCGTGTGTACATATGCCTGCATGTCTACTGTGTAGTCTGGACCAAACATTGTAAAAGGCCTCAGAAAAGAGGCAGTAGGCATTTTTGAGGAAAAGTTGTTATACAGCATTTTTAGATAGTTCAAAGGGTCCTTAATAAATCCATCATATAACATTTTTTTTTAGGTCCCAAGTTTCTCAGAATTTTCCTTCAAAAATGGATGCCTTGCTCTCAGGCGAGAAAATACTGGTAGATAGGGTAAAAATGTAAACCTTTATGGATCACCACAAAACTTTCCCAGTTTGTCACGTACATTAAAACAAGTATTTTTTTGAACAAGTATTTTTTTGAACAAGTTTTCTGAAATATAATGTTTAAATATGCAAATGAGGCTTAATCTACTGAAATATGTGCTAATATGCAAATTTACAAACTTGACATGTACACATTGGCTGAAGCATCAATTGTAATTTTGAGGAAAAATTGTTAATTGTCAGGTCCCCAGTTTCTCTGAATTTTAATTTAAAAATGGATGCCTTGCTCTCAGGCGAGAAAATACTGGTAGATAGAATAGCTCTGTAGAAGATCTTGTGACATTGCTTTCTACTGAAGAATTCAAAGGGATCACAGAAGCCTTTGTTGCAGCTAACACTAACCAAAACTTCAGGTTTTGGTGGGGCTACATGCAGATGCTACATATTCTTCTTTTATTCATTCATGCACAGAGGGATGGAATCTGGGATCTGCACCTTTGTGCATTCCAGAAATTGTTGCCCTTTTTCATGCGGTATAACCACATTAATTATGCACGGTGGGGCACTATCTACCTAAATGAAATGCACCAACTTCCTGAACCGGTAAAAACGGAGTTTGATGCCGGAAATTTTGTAGTCAAATGCTCTTTACACCGCTTCAACCAAGTGGACCCGGATCATAGTCAGGAGTGGCTAGGGTGTATTGGAAAGAAAGGCGGAGGCATTGTTGGAATCACAAAGACATCTTCAGCACTCAGTAGATGGGCTCTGTCTTTCAACCTCCGATCCAGTCTTGCACATGACACTAAAGTTGCTTTTGGCCAGGGACCAGATGATAACTACATCCATAGTGAAACGACAAAAGGCAGAATGAAACAGGACAATGCAGATGAAGATGTTTTGCTTGCAGTCTTGCAGAGGTTTGATCTTTTCTCTGCCAACCTGTCCCAGACCCTGCAAAACTTTGCAAACAAAGACTTGGCCACGCAGGATTTTGAAAGTGAGCTGTTGACAGCACCACAGAAAGGTCAAAGTCAATTAGATACATTTGTTGGTGAGAGGCTGGGGGGGGTTATTTGACGTTTGCGTCTTTGTTTGAAGTTAAGAAGTCAGATCCAAAAACTGGAAAGGTGAAAACTGTCAAGGCAGACCGAAACATTCTGCAACGCCTCATTGCTGCATATGATGGGCACCCAGTCAATCTTCAAGCATTATGATGCATGAACTATTTGTTGTGCCCTTGTCTCTGGCAGATGTAAATGGACAGCTTCGTTCAGGTTCAAAGGCAGTGTTTACTAAGATTCTAGCTGCTGGCATTCCATGTCCGTACCAACTTGATAACAGAGACCTTCGGGATGAACCAATGCTCATCATTGATGGTCAAGCTCTGGTCATTGCCATTGGAAAACCACAGGCAGCAAAGAGTTTTGGGGACCTTGCTGATGTTTTTGTGGAATCTGTTCTCAGAAGTGGAGCACAATTCCAGCGAATTGATGTTTTGTTTGATCGCTACCACACATATTCTATCAAAAGTGGAACACGAAAGTATACGGAGCCCTAGAGGTGTCATCGCAAAATGTTTTGCATGTTGAGAGAATGTGCGCTCGTTTTACTACATTGTGCGCTCGTTTTACTAAATTGTGCTCTCGTTTTACTATATTGTGCACTCGTTTTACTAAATCGTACGCTCGTTTTACTAAATTGTGCTCTCGGTTTACTAAATAGTGTGCACAATTTACTATATTGTGCTCTCGTTTTACTATAGTGTGCGCTCATTTTACTAAATCGAGCTCTCATTTTAAGCATACTAAAAACAAGGGCACAATTTATTAAACGAGTGCACTATTTACTAAAACGAGCGCACGATTTACTAAGACGAGGGCACGATTTATTAAAACGAGAGCACAAGTTGTGAACATGGTTATAGAACATTGTGTGCACGATCTACTTAAACGTGGCCACAATTTGTAAAACGTGCACTCAATATTGTCTTGACACATGTAAACAGCACGTTATAGTATATTCGAGATATCGATCTACTAAAGCGCACCCACGAATAATTAAAACGTGGGCTCGAAGAAATTAAATTGTGTGCACAAAAACGTAGTGTGGTGTCAAGGGGTATCCCCGGGAATGACGTCGGGAGCAGAGCCATAGAAAAAGAGAGTTGCGACACTCTTTGAAGTCGCCGCCACGCGGTCACGTACACTTCAACAGTTCCAAACAGCTCTTTGCGTGTAGTGTTATTTCAATGGGATAGACAGCAGCAAGTGCGTTATTGGACGGAAAACATTACAACAAAACAAAAACGAGTGTTATTACGTGTTAGCATGCTTACATTATAGTGTCAATTACATATTGCGAGTATTGGTCTGCAACATCGATCTAAAATATGTTCTTTGATAGTTCTAACATTGGACGTTTGTTTCCTTGCTGGACATAAGCTGTTATTGGATTCCTGCATTTGCCTGTATCACGCTACATATACTTTACTTACATTGTCAAAATGTAGGCTATGCATTTTGTATCCCTTTGTGTGTGGACATTAGATCCAGTGTCCTTCTCAGTTCGTTTGGTGAGATGAAGGTGCCCAGACCCCCCCCCCCCCCCCCCCCAATCTACAGCTTTGATCATTGTAAGACTAGCAATAAACATCTATCAAATATATAAATAGCATTCAGTAGCCTAACAGCTTACATTTTAAAAGTTTCATCAATGCATTAAATCTGTTCAGTTCTTTTAGAGAAATAGCCTAAAGGTGGCCTTGGTAGTAACATTTTAAGACTAGCCATAAACATGTCAAAAACACATATGCTAAATAAGAATCAATAACAACTTAAATGTGAAAAGTTTGATCAATACTGCAAGACACCCACTGTTTCAATAACACACTAAGCAATAAGCAATCAACTGTTTCAATAAAATACTTATAGCCTAACTTATATTTCAGCCGCCTGGTGAGACTACAGCATGAAAAGGATGACTGATTTTCAATAGAATTTTTATTAAGTTTTCAATATGTGTTTAAAACAAGAACAAGAACAAATGCAAAAAAGACTGGGAGGAAGGTATGGTGACACTGCAACATAAAAAGGAGGTGACACTAATTTAGGTTTCCAAAAAATAAAAAGATTTCAGTATCCAAAGTTTAAACAACAATTGTGTGTGAACTACACAAAAGACACAATGTGGAAGGGATGGATAGCTCTCCATATACTCTGTACACCTCTAAGAGGGACATGGTGACATTCTTGAATTTCCCCTTGGGGATCAATAAAGTATCTATCTATCTATCTATCTATCTATCTATGTATCTGGTAAGGAGGATGCAACACATTTGGCTGGAGTCAGGAGTGTTATGGGAGGTGTGGAAGATGCTGGATCAACACAACTCCCTTTGTGTAAGGGCCCCATTGTGTGGACCTCAAACATAAAAAATGATCTTATCTGACCATTCCAGTCATATATCGCACACCTTTCTTTTACTCTGCATCCTTGGTCCTGGATAAGCAGAACAGGCACAGTGGAGAATAGAGGGAGAGAACAGAGCAGGTAACACTCAGTGTATACTTGGGACAACACATTAAGTAAGTAACAGAAACCTAAGCAAGAGGCCAGCAAGAGTTTTACATAGGCTACCCATACACAGCCAACTATTTGCAAGGCTGGTTGGGGGTGCCACAAGTCCACACAACAACTATAACAATAACAACATGAAGAATGTTGGGAATTACTTTCAGAGTGATCTATGCCCTATTAACCTGACTACACTTTTCAGTTATCCAAAAAAATACATTTGTCCTACTTACAAAGATCACTGACCTAATGAAAGGCAATGCCCTCGTGTCACGTCAGTCACTTCCATGGAAACTTCGCTATGTATTTGACAAATTACTTGACAGACAAAGCAATCAAAATTAGACTGCATTTCCGGCGGGAACTGCAAAAGTGTGCTTGCCCTGGTCCGGTCACCAACGTGAGCAGACAGTGGCATATGCTATGCTGAACCTGGCTTGATCCAAGCATTGTAACAGTGCCTTTCAGTGTTGGAGCAGTATCAATACCGCAAAAGCTCTAGGAGAGGGCTATTCAACTATTGGCTTGCGGGGTGAATGCGGTTCGTTGGATTTTACCTGTGGCCTGCCTTTGAATTTAGCTTCTATGACTAAGATCAAATCCATAAAATAAAACAACAGCAGTGATTGGCTGCAAAAATAAATAATGTCACGCGTCTTGCACCTCTCAAACTGGGCTATCAGGTAACCTAGAAGAATTGAAATTATGAAATATGACTAAGGAATTCAAATGCTGCTTGTTTGTCAGGATACTTTTTCACTGATTTATTTTAAAAATATGAGCTATGAGTGTGAATGTTATATATTCCATCCCCTAATTCTGTTTTACTGTTTTTTTTTACAAATAATCTATATGGATTTGCTCTATGAAAGACCTTATGTCTGTTTAGGATTGTTTTGAGAGCCTATTGATGTATCTCAGAATAAAGTAATGTTCACAACATTAGTGATGTTTTTTTTTGTGTGTGAATGTATTTTACTTAACTCATTAAATGTAGCTGAATACTCATGAACGCATGTCTCTAATAGCCACAATAGGAGTAATTTTAGCAACACCGTATTTTGTGTGGCCCATGACGACCCAGTGGATCATGAAAACGTGCCAAAATTCACATTCCTTGCTTGATGTTGGTACATTAATCCCATTCAGATTGCCACTTATCTGTGATGTAAGAGTTCAGTATAGGTTTAAGGTCTGGGGCACGGATTTGACATTCTGTGACTTCTTCATTGAGGGCTTGCTTAGCAGCACTGTCCGCTTTCTCATTTCCCCTCAGACCAACATGGCCTGGGACCCAGCAAAAAACTACACTGAAGTTCTGGTTCTTTAGACGTTGTTGATCAAGCTCAGCTTTGGTTGTACTTTTTGCGTGACATTAAAGCCTACTGGAAAGATTTTTAATTGCAATTTAATTTAATGCAATTTACTTTTACGATTAAATAAAATTAATTTATCCCTCTCACCCATAGTTTTCTATTTATTTACAAATGTACATAGGCCTACTGTACATGTATACATAGTTATTCTACTGATCTTTATACTATTCATCCTGCACATAGACTTATTCTTACTACTCTTATGATGTTGTTTCTGCACCATGACACTGTTTCCACACTGTACATAGCTGTATGTTATGTACATATCTGTTATATATTTGTCATATTGAATATCCATAATTATTCTGTTTTATTATATTCTGTTAATACACTGCATATATCTATATTATTATTTCTACTATTATACTGTTACTGCTTCATCTACATACATTATTCTACTTATTGTATGAGGTAACTGCTAATACACTGCACAAATTTATATTTAATTCATATTACTCTAAACCACCTTCTGTAAATCAACTGTATACTACTGTCTACATTGCACTATATTTCTTGACCTGTCTCTGTATATTTCATCACCTTTCTATACTTTGCATCACATTGAATGCATACTGTAGGCCAGCGGTCCCCAACCACCGGTACCGGGCCGCAGGACATTCCTAACCGGGTAGCCTACGACATGAGTTTAAAAAAAAATGCATGCAAACTAAACTAAATTTAATTCGCAATAATGTCACGTTTTTACATGGCATAGGCCTATATGCAGTTGTTTGATTGCACGCATGTTTGCATTTTGCAAGGTCTATTTTCTTACGTCTGTCTGTCCCGCCTTCAACACTTTTACATATTGCCTTCAGCGCTGCGCAGCCTCAGGTCAGCTCACTTCACTTGATCAGTTCTTGGCGAACGGTAGTGTCACACGAAGTTAGCTAAACTGCTAGAATGAGCAACAAAAAACAAGCATCTTTAGCAGGTCACTGGCCAGAGTGTTTGAGTTGCGAGAGCAGAAAAAAAGTCACTGTTAGCTGCACATTTTAGTGATGAGGACTGGGTGTCAAAACTCGCTTACCTGTGTGACATATTCGGGTTGCTTAATGACCTCAACCTGTCACTCCAGGGGAGAATGACGACTGTCTTTAAACTGGCAGGTAAAGTCGCTGCATTTAAAGCCAAGCTTGATTTGTAGGGACGACGAGTGGACCGGGGTGTATTTGATATGTTCCAAAAAGTAGTGGGGGTTTTGGGAGAGAGTGAGGCAGGGCCCTTTCTCTCGCAGCTGGTGCGCGATCACCTTGTTGTGCTCTCAAATGAGTTTGAGCGTTACTTCCCATCCTTCAAAGATTCACGGCAAACCAATGAGTGGGTCCGCAACCCATTTGTCAATATCCTAACTTGTCAGCGCAGGAGGAAGAGCAGTTGATCGAAATTGCAAATGACGGTGGTCTTAAGAGTGTGTATCAGGAAACCTCTCTGGCGGGTTTTTGGATCAAAACCAAAGCAGAATATCCCGAGTGGTTTCCCACCACGTATCTATGCGAGGCCGGGTTTTCGGCAATGACTGCAACTAGACAAATTGCGCAATCGACTGGACATTTCAAACACACTGAGGGTGTCACTGTGTTCCATCACCCCCAGATGGAAGCTTCTTGTTGCAGGGAAAGCAGGGCTCCCACTGATTATATTCGTAATGCACGTTTAGTTCCCATGTTTTGTTCCCATATTTTGTTAAGCATGTTCACACTTATAGATGTAGCTTCAAGTTGTTCAATATTCATACAGTAGTTCATATTGTTCAATTTTCACTTCTTCAAGTTCACGTTTTTCACAAGAGATCGTTACCTTCACTGTTCATACATAACTGGAGCTAGTTCTTTTCAAGTAATGCATGCACAACACATATGGAACATGGAACCCCCAACATGGAACCCCCACATTTCTACAACACCATCGTTCCTTTTTACGATACATTTTATGATCAGTTTTTTTTTTCTCTCTGACAAACACGTTTGTTTTACCGGGGGGTTGCTACCAAAGATTCTGGAGCGCTACGTGCATTCTTAGAAACATAAGCTTCTAGTCTAGACCAGGCAAAGCGTGAGTTTGTAGCCATCTGCATTCGGTAGGCTATATTCACCAGACCCATGGCTACACTGTACATGCAACTGTGTTCTGTGCCTTTCTCTGTCTGTTATCTGCAGCGTTAGGGCCTCCTCTCCGATGAGATTGCTATCCGCGGATCAGCGAAGTTACAGGCTATGCCCACGTCTGATCATTTGCGGCACAAATGAATGGTAGACTATTAATGAACCGGTGGCCGGAAAAAACGTAAAATTTTCCAGATTAGGAAATATTCCTTAATTGTGTGTGATTAAATAAAGATGCATAGCCTACAATTGGGGGGTAGTAACGTGAGCGCTCATTCAATGTCTATGCGTCTGCGCAAGTGAAACTGAACTTAAAGGAGAATTCCGGTGTGATATTGACCTAAAGTGTATCGAAACATGATACCGAGTGTGAACGTATGTCTCATAGCCCATCTCGGCTTGTCCCCTGCACTCCAAAATCTGGCGCTAGTTAGCCGATGCTACCAACATCTTTTTCAATAGTGGTGCTTCGGCATCGGGCTAGCCATGCAAATAAATCACTGTTTTACACCCATTTACGAGGCTCAATGTATCTCCACACTTCATTGGTAGACTTCCGAGGGCCCTGACATTTAAAACGAGACATTGAGAACTTTGAAAAAGCACTGGTAGTTTACTTACTGTCTGTATAAATCGTCTTGTATCTTCACGAAGTTTAGCGTTTGCAGCCATCTTGAATTTAGTCACGATAAGTCGAGCAACGAGTAAGAATGAACAGCTATGATAAGGGATCAGATTCCAAAAATAATTCAGTGGAAATGCATGGATTCCAGTTGCTGCTACTGGAAGAAACTGGAATCCATGCATTTCCACTGAATTATTTTTGGAATCTGATCCCTTATCATACCTGTTCATTCTTACTCGTTGCTCGACTTATCGTGACTAAATTCAAGATGGCTGCAAACGTTAAACTTCGTGAAGATACTGTCTGTATAAATCGTCTTGTAAGTAAACTACCAGTGCTTTTTCAAAGTTCTCAATGTCTCGTTTTAAATGTCAGGGCCCTAGGAAGTCTACCAATGAAGTGTGGAGATACATTGAGCCTCGTAAATGGGTGTAAAACAGTGATTTATTTGCATGGCTAGCCCGATGCCGAAGCACCACTACTGAAAAAGTTGTTGGTAGCATCGGCTAACTAGCGCCAGATTTTGGAGTGCAGGGGACAAGTCGAGATGGGCTATGAGACATACGTTCACACTCGGTATCATGTTTCAATACACTTTAGGTCAATATCACACCGGAATTCTCCTTTAATCATAAAGACACCGTTCGCAACTTTTCTGTTCAATCAGCATAATTGGCATTACGATCCACCCGACGTTTCCCTTGTCTACCCCGTTAAACTTCAGGCTCTCGTGTTTTGCTGAATGATATTACTCAGCAGATCACCCTAGTAGATAACCAGAATTACAGTCTCTAGAATTGTAGGTCAGAATGTAAACTGGGCCACAGATGGTAAGCACAATTGCATTAACTTAAAACTATCTAGTCGAGTATAACCTAAAACTAGCTTAATTAAAATGCCACAGCCCATACTGATTTTTCCTTTTAGAATATAGATATTAAGAGAATAAATCATTATGCAAATACTTTTACTTTTAATACTTAAAGTACATTTAAAAGCAGGTACTTTTTACTTTTACTTAAGTAGGGTTGTCATTGTGGTACTTTTACTTTTACTAAAGTAAATATTTCTCTGAGTATTTGTACTTTTACTTAAGTACTGAGGTTCAGTACTTCCTCCACCACTGATGGTACATATGGGGACCCCTGCTGTAGGCTACATGAATCACAGCTAAGATCTTTGGTTGCTATGAAGGCCAGTCGTTCTAAATGGATGGTTGCTATGGCCAAAGGCCAGTTCTATCTCTGCCGTTGTCAAGCGGGCATATCCTAACCTTATCTTATTTGAAGCATCTCTATTTTACTTAGCCTACTTCCATACAGCAAGTCCCATTAAGAAGTGGCCACTTCATTCACACTTACCGTGATCCACGCAGCAACATTATTAAATTAATCTGTCACCATATGCCTATGCCAATGTTTGCAAGGAGAACATTTTAATTTGATTCACAATGAAACGTTACATTTAATGTACATGTTGACAATGAGTAGGCTAGTTTTGGTTGTTGTTGGTGGGGTTACTGCATCCATAGACATAATATACATAGACGCCGCATCGACCGCTGCTCCCTACTAGCGCTGACGAGATTTGGAGCCGCCATCTTGGACCGGTCATCCACTCCACTCAGTGTAATCTGTTTGGCCGGTGCAATGAGCTGTCAGCACACTTAATTAATCATATCTCACTGAATACCGAACAGATTTTCACGCGGTTTTTTTTGCTGCAAAGGTCATACATGTAGCTATGATACAGGCCACATTGTTCGAAAATACAAAATACAACCAATAGTACGGTAATGTTAAATCTTACTTGTGAAAAGTAAATCCCCCGAGTATGGTCCGCCGATTTGAGCAGGAACATGCTGCACAGTGCTGTCATCTTGTGTTTTCTGCTGCAACGCAATGAGGAGTATGACCGGTCCAAGATGGCGGCCGCATTTCTTGTTTCCAGCAGCCAATGCGGCGTCTATGTATATTATGTCTATGACTGCATCCCTTAGTTATGCCTACAATGCAAAATTGTTTGTTAGCTCCTGCAGACGCATTTCAAAACATCGCGACGTGAAATGCCACCACAAAAATGTTTTCGGTCTTAGTGAGTTAGGAGTCTGCGCGACTTCTTTTAAGCTGTCACAGACTCAGGCGCTACTTTTAGGGCTAAAATGCTTCCTGAATTACTCTTAGTAAAAAAAAAATAGGAGTCCTAAAGTTACGAGTACAAGCATCTCATATCAAATGACCATGGCATCACGCTAAGCAACATAAATCCCATACAGCAACATCTCCTCCCTAGCTATAGCCACACAAGAAATGAATAATGTTGAATCTCTGCTTAGCATGCTTCTCCGCTTAGCATTCTAATAACAGAAGGGGCACATTTATGTTGACCACTACCATATGACTCATTATATCTGTATAAAACACTTACTTTCATAAAGGACGCACACCATCCAGCACATACACATGGAAACCGATATTTTAGGCACTTGGCCACGAACTCAAAACGTGTCTCTCTGAAGCTCTGTTCTAGAATCTTTGCTCTGTTGTTCCCAGAGTTGCTAGGCAACAACAAATAAACGAAATTACAGTCTTTGATACCAATGGTATCAAACGTGTACGAGTGATTACGAATGGATGTGTGTGGTTTGCTATTAGAATAAACAAGAAATAACATTTCCAATAATTTCCCATGATAAATTACATATTTGCACCTTCCTTACTTATGAAGCTCACTTATGCCACCGTATTTAGTCAAATGTAATACAACGTTGCCACCTTCAGATGTATTTAACATTAACGTGACATTGCTTGCTTATTCTTTCGTCAACTCCATGCTTTTAGGAAAACAATCTTTTTATCATAGTTCCCTCTTCAATGAGCGATTACCAGCTCGTTTTTGTAACAGAGATAGCTGTTTATTGTCCCTACAGAAACACAGTTTACAGAAACACCTATTAATACGTAGGCTATGGAGTGCTGCCGACCACTGTTCATTACGGCCCAGAATGCCTTGCATGTCTTTACAACAAAACAACCCAGTAAAACCTAATTTCCCGTAAACATATGCATTTGCATACTTGTAACATTTTTAATAATACTCTCCCATCATGACATTTAACAATAAGGAAGATTTTAATTTGAATACCGTCAATGTGAAAACAACTCTATTATGTAAGCTATATATAGCTACTGTTCTCCTTGTTATTTCAGTTTGTAAGTCCATACTGTCCCATGGCAGGGCAAGGCTTTCATAATTGGGCAAGGCTGCCCGGAGACATTGTGCATACTTGGAAGGCATTGAAATAGAAGTGCAAGTGTAAAGGTGATAGTTACCAAATACCTGTGGGTGGTTTGCTAAATGATGGAAACTTTTGGAATATTTCTTTTTTGTTTTTAGCTTATGCACCCTCACACTGGAGTCCCGAGTTCATATACAAAATTTGGTATCGATATGTGACAGTGTTCCTGAGATATGGACAACTTCCTGTTTTGGAGCTTCGCCGCCGATTTCGTTTGGCTGTGACGGGCAAACGCTTCTGAAAATCAAAAATCTTTTCTGTACTGTACCTTTTGTGAGGCTTGGTCCAAGGATCATGTACGTCAAGTTTCGTGAAGTTCTGACCAAATTTGTGACCTGTGAAACTTTAGTTTCGCTTTCTATTCAATCCAATATGGCGGAAGAATGACAAGGGTCAGTGACGTCATTTTCAATTTCCACACTACACCGATTCCGGCCGGACGTCCCAGAGTTGGATCGGTGGTGATATCTCAAAAGGTCTAGGAGCAGGAGCTGGCCCAAAATCGGGCTTACAGGAATAATAATAATAAGAAAACTTAAGAAGAACAATAAGTGTGCTGCTTTGCAAGCACACTTAATTATTACACCAAGAACACCAACACGAAATGTATAATTACTGAAAACTAAATGAACTAACCTGAAACCGATTATCAGTTGGAGCAAAAACTCCTACTGTAGGCTACTATAAAGACGCCACTGTCCCACGACCACGCTCGTGCCACACTCGCCTACCGCTTGTGCCACTGTCCCGTTTGGAACAGTGATAGTGGCACAGGACTGGGCTGGCAAGGGACACAAGAGCCACGCACCAGTAACAAAAACATTAACTTATAATAGTCTAGGTTTTGCTCCTACTGCTTCCCCTGAAATTCATAACTGAAATCCCCTCTTTCACGAGTCGTGGACCTAGTGTCCACGACTCGTGAAAGAGGGGATTTCAGTTATGAATTTCATGTCATGTTCAGGCCACGGTTCATTTCATGTCATGTTCAGGCCACGGTTCAGTTCATAACGCCATAAAACTCGCCATCTAGCAAGCTAATCTATATCAGGTTTAAAGACAATAATCACATTAATTTGCTCCATTTTTCACCAGAAGAGCGTTAATCACAAACCCATTGATAACTAGCACATCTAAATATAGAGTTACCATGCTGAATGAACTGTAATTTTTCGTGTTCCCCCTCATAGCATGTCTAACGTTAACACTATTATGTCAATGAGCTGACTAGCTAACGTAAGCTAACACAATCAATCAGGTTTGATAAATATAGCATTATAAACATAATAAAAACCTGTTGACAACCAACCTATCATCTAAAGTTGCCCTACTACAATAGGCTAACCAAATGTGTTTTGTCTGAAATTCATTATTGACGTAGGAACATTATCTTTAAGCTAACCTCTCTCCACATCAAGGTTTGCAGGCTAACTTTTAGCTTCGAAATTTCGGTCAACATTTAAGCTATAAATATCAGTTAAACAAGCAGCACAAAATCCTCAAAGAACAATACCAGTATCTACTAGTGCAGTTGGTATAGGAAATGCATATGCCAATTGAAAAAACGTCGTACCTTCGTCTACCACTGACAATATCAGGCAGAAAGCAATGGAAGTGAATGGGGCTAAAGCCGTGAATGTCAAAGTTAGGAACTTATGAGCTCAGCATAACGCGGAAGTAGCCTAAAGCGCTTTCAGACATACGTGTAAGACCGGAGGTTCTGCCGATGTTAAACGGTGGGGCCGTATATCTGAATGACATAACCGGTCATATGGAAGTCCGAATTTACCTGGTGTTTATACTACTCCCCCCCTAGTATTTCCTCCGGACATTATGTAAATGTGCTGTGTCTGAACGAGGAGTAGAACATGCGGTTAAAATTAACACCTAGTGAGAGGGCGTGTTGGTGACGTTTCTTTCGTGCGTCCATGTGGTTAGATCTGACTTAAATGCCAGTGTTATGATGGCATTTAAGTCAGTGGCATGCTGTCCAGAAAATCTCCGACCTGGAAAAATGCAGACATCACGGAGCTACTGTCCATGAGGGCATACAACATTTTGATAGAACACCTGAAGGCAACGTTAGAGACACGTTAGCCTACAACTGCATGGCAAGACAAACGAATTCAGAAGACTGAATCATCATAAGCAGAAGGCGCTGAAAAGGCAGTAGCCTACAGCGACGTCGTTGACGACAATAACAGGAGTATTTAATAAATTGTTAGCCAACACGGTTTTCTGTTCATTGATAGCCTTCATGACCTGCTGTGCTCGCTGATATTTGCTGAGCATATATGCCTAGAGAAAATGAAAACGAAGAAAACCCAACTTTGTTCCAAGCTCCTTACGTAAATGCGACACATGGGGAGAGGATGCTTTTGGAAAAAATAAACCATGAAAAAACGAACAACTTCACTGTTATTGATGTTAGTATTTTGTTTGTTGCTTAAAAACGTTGTATGATCTTGAAGTCTTGAGTTAGCCTACTGAATTGGCTGGTAGCCTCCCATAAAGTGTGTGCATGCTCTCTCTCTCCAACGCAAACCAGATTTGGGGTTCTATAGCTAATTCTGGTACATAACGTTGAAAACAGATAAATGTGTTTATTTGAAGCACACATACAAATACTGTAGGCTAGGTCAATTTCAAGTGCGCACTTACGTGACTAGCCTACTTCAAGTATTAGCCTATGCACAATAGATTTCTCTTCTTTAGCCTACATAATGCATAGGCTACACTTTGTTAACAAAATGCAGCTGTGACAGGCAGCGGCCGCATATATTCTGCGTCATATCTCGCATCTTGTGAACTCTACAAGCCCCCACCCCTCACTCGACAACCACACGGAGATTCTGTAATGTGCGTGTATGTCGTTCACACATACGTCCGTATAAGGTCAGTATTAGGTCCGCAGGTTAGCATCATATCTGAATCATCCGAAGGGTAGGACCTCCGTTTGACAAACCTCCTCATATACTCCGGAGGTTATATCTGAAAGCGCTTCTAGAAAAAGCGCCGCCATTGTTTCCTATGGAAGTCTATGGGAGTGTCGCAACTCTCTTTTTCTATGGCTCTGGTCGGGAGGTGTGTCGCTTGTAGTGACGTAGGGGGAATCTCATTGATAGCAGTGCACCTGGATATAGCCCCATTAGGTAGGCTATAGGTGGGAGAGCAGATGATTGTGTGTGTGTTTGCACAGGCCCCTTGCCATCTTCGTCCAGCTGAATGTTTGCCGAAGTTTTGAGTGTTTGTTGAGGTCCAAGTTTATGCAGAGCTGTGGTGTTTATCGCGAACGGTGTGGGCTACATAGCGTGAGAAGCTGAGCATCGTGTACGCCACTCCAGTAGGTAGTGGAAACCGGCCATTACAACAGAGCCCGAGTAGCCTATGTAGCCTAGTAGAATTTCCCCATTATGGGTCTCCATAGCTGGCGGTTGACACCACAGGTGACCCTGCTACAAAGAGTAGAAGTCCGCTATAAACCATCCTGACCACCTAAAGGCTTTAATTAGCTGCCTACGGTTATCATCACATTACTAATATGAACTGTAATGTTACAGACAGCTGTAGGCCTAGTCCATGCCAAGGTAACACGAAGTTGCCACCACAGCACAGCGAGCGGTGAGAAAATGTCGGGAATTACTAAATGTGAGCACGAAATACATATTTCCAGAGCTCAATTTAGGCCTACAACGGGGTCACATTTTATTAATTTGAGGGCTCAATTATAGGAAAACGTGCATACGTTTTATTAATTCGAGGGCTCAATTAAAGGAAAACGTGCTCACAAATTATCACGACCAGAAAAAAATATCACTTAAAGTGAGCTCTCCCGGGCTCCGTACTACGAAAGCGCCGTGGAAGAGGCTTGGTGGCAATCAGAAGACCAATTGAGAGCAGAGATTTGCCTCTTCCTGCAAAGTGGGATAACTTTATTGCTCATGCAGACAACAAGGCTGATCTTGCACACTTTTTATCCCAACAGCTGATTGTTGGAGCTCCAGCAAATAATATCATAGTTGCTGCAGGTGGCTTCAGTGATGAAGAGAGAGTTGAAGCCTCTAATTCAACCTTTAACACGGACTGCTTGGAAGCCAAGCATGAAGAAGCAGACACAAGAATTGTTCTTCACTGCATTAGAAGCAACACATCAAACATTGTTGTCTCAGCGAGACACCGACATCTGCTGATTGCCCATTTCCACATGATGTCATGCCAAAAGATCTGGATGAAGGCAGGTACAGCAAAGGACATAAAGTACATTCCAGTTCATGCCATAGTGGAATATTTGCAGATGGATCCTCGATCTGCTTCCAGGTTTTCATGCGCTGACTGGAAGTGACGCACAAAAAAGTCATGTTGGGATGTATTTGTACAGCATCATCATCTGTTAAAGGGGCTTGGTGAAGGTCCTGATCTTAGTGAACTCACCATTCAGAATGTAGAAAGTTTTTTCTGCAAACTGTATGGAGCAATGATTGTTGACAACATCAATGACGTTTGAGTAAGCATGTTTGTGAAGGGCATGACAATAGAAAGACTGCCACCAACCAGAGATTCTCTCTACTTCCACATTCAGTGTTCTCACGTCTAGGCTTTGGTCTGGCGGCAGGCCCACATGCAGCAGCCAATTCTGCCACCCCCTGAGACCATGGGATGGAAAATGGAGGAAAGTTCACTTGTTCCTCAACTCATGTCACTACCTCTGGTTCCGGATGCTTGTGAGGAGTTTATCTCCTGTGGTTGCACCAAAGGATGCAAGACAGCTAGATGCAGTTGTAAGCCTAACCCATGTACTGCTGCTTGCAAATGCAGAATGTCATGTGATACTTGTGTATGAATCAATAATAAGTAAAAATAACATTTCAGAAAACTGAGTTTTACGGTTGATATCTATGCCCCCCCCCCCCCCCCCCCCCATTCATACGGTGGTGTTTTGAAAGTGTCTGAGACGCATATTGTTTCTGTACAAAATATTAATGAAAATGTTATATAGTGGATTTATATTCAGGAGACATTGAACCTTCAAAATATCATGTATAACAGCCATCACCAAATGGCGGACCGCGGTCCGAGTCCGGACCGTGACGTGATCCTATCCGGACCCAGACCATAATAGCCTAATTTAGATTTTCACGTAAGATTTCAAAGCTGCGCTAAATGTTTCGTTAGTTAGGATAACAGCATTTACTTCAGGAGCTTCAGGAACCATCATTTCACTTGCTGCTACTCAGCCAGTGAAATCTGTGAATTCTGATAAAGTCGAGTCAGTGAGTAAAGTAGCCTACTATGGAGAAGAGACTGATAGCCTGAAACGAGCGAGGAGAGGAGACGGGACGAGAAAAAATCAGATGGATATCCAAGTTAACGATAAGTAAGTTATTTTCAAATCATCGATTGCTCAAAGAGGAGGAAGCTAGACAGCGAGAACAGAGCTTTATATAACGATACGGGGGCAATACCACGCAAAACTGTCACAAAACTGTCCGTAACGCCAACTAAATATGGATGTGACCGTTTTGCGCGAAATTGCCCTGGACCTCTTCTATATATTCTGAGACAGGCGATTTTAAGCGCCAATTTGAAGCACCTCTACTAGACAAAGCATATATTTTGAGCAAGCATAGGGTAGGCTAGGCCCATTCAACAGTGAACTGAGGCCACAGAATATTTTACGATTTAAGAAGGCAATGATGAATGAATGATTGATCCACCACAATCTAGTTAAGCCTACATGCATTCACTGCCCAACAACGTGATGTTCCTGGGTTTCCATGATTTCGGTAGCCTAGAAATCTAGACGCACCCTAGCGGCGGCAAATTAATTTGCTCAGCCTGTACGTCTAGTATCAAACCATAGGGATTTCTATTGGCATAAAAAAACTAAAAAAATGAAATTAAACTTGCTGATTAATAGGTTCAAGGAACCAGCTGTGGAATATCCATCCTTGTCTCAGCTCAAATTTTATTTTAAGTTCACGTTAAGATCTTAAAAATAGCCAAGGCTAGGCCTACTCAGTTTTTCTTATCTTCTTATTCTTAGCAACTCTTATCTTGCCTTATTTCTCCTCATTTCAAATGTTGCCTTTTAGGCTACTTATTTTATTTCACATTAAACTTTAGGCCTAGGCCTACAATCTTCTATTTCTTGAATTTCCCCTTGGGGATCAATAAAGTATCTATCTATCTATCTATCTATCTATCTACAACTATGCTCCATCCATCCATCCTATTATACATACATATACATAGCCTAAACACGCATGTTAAACATTATGATGCTCCGGACCTTTGCTTGAGGAAATTTTCCGTAACTGGACCTCGCTGAAGATTAATTGAATACCCCTGATGTATAACAACTTTTCCCCTCAAATGGCTTCATCCAATGTGTACGTGTCAAATTTGGAAATGTGTGCACATATTTCAGCAGATTAAGCCTCATTTACAAAAAATACTTGTCTTAATGTAAGTGACAAACTGGGAAAGTTTTGTGGTGATACATAAACGTTTAAAATTTTACCCTATCTACCAGTATTTTCTCGCCTGAGAGCAAGGCATCCATTTTTGAAGGAAAATTCTGAGAAACTTGGGACCTAAAAAAAAATGTTATATGGTGGATTTATTAAGGACCCTTTGAACTATCTAAAAATGCTGTATAACAACTTTTCCTCAAAAATGCCTACTGCCTCTTTTCTGAGGCCTTTTACAATGTTTGGTCCAGACCACACAGTAGACATGCAGGCATACGTACACACGACGCACTCACATGCACACACACAGGCACGCACGCACAGACTCTCACACGCACACATTAAACAAAAACACGTACACGCACACATGCACACACATACACACACAAACATGCACACACACACACACACATAAACACACACACACACACACACCATTATTTTTGAATGAAAATTCTGAGAAACTGGGGACCTAAAAAAAATGTTATGTGGTGGATTTGTATTAAGGACAATTTGAACTATCTAAAAATGCTGTATAACAACTTTTCCTCAAAAATGCCTACAGGGTTACAGAATCCTGAAATCTGGTCCTGACTAGTGTGTGTGTGTGAGTGTGTGCGTACCTGTTTGTGTGTGTGTGTTTACAGTACAGTATGTGTGTGTGTGTATGTATGCCTGCATGTGTGTTCATGCATCTTTATGTGTGTGTTTGCATGTGTTCATGAGTGTGTGTGTGTGTGTGTGTGTGTGTGTGTGTGTGTGTGCATGCATAGTGTAGTAGTGTCACTAAATGTACACATTAATTTACTGTATGGTCCCCCATGAACGGAATTCCATGAAACTTGGCATGCATTCAGAGGGTCATAATGATCCTACACCTCCAATTTTGTGCAGTTTTTACCATGCCAACCAGAGATACCAGTGATTACAACACTTAACTTTTGCTTTTTCATTTTTATCTAGGTGACGCTACACATCAAATGAGTGGTTATATGGGATGGGTTGACATGGCCCCTTGAGACCAACATACAAAAAACTGTGGTTCACCTAGGGGGGCCCTACGGGAGAAAGGGAGGGGGGATTCGGAAGAAAAAAACTCTGACTAAACCTATCTGACCGCCGCTTCACTGAGCAGAGGTCATACATAATAAGAGGTGGCAACTGAATTATGTGATCAGGTTGGACTGTGCCATGTGCAGAGGCATTTAGAACATGTTTGATGATGGTGGAGGTTATTGTTGTTGCCTCCACTACAGCCCTGGGTGGGGTGCAATTTATCGTTCCTCCTGCTTTCTCAAACTTATTCCTTTCTTATTTCTCAAACATATTCCTTTCTCATTTCCTTTCCTTTCCTTACATACAGTATTTAATGTACAGGAGATCTATTTAAAATTGCTGCATTCAATTACTGCTGCAACCTCAATTTTCAGTTACTTGGATGGTTTTCATTATTAAGCACTAGATGGTGGTGTTGGGTGATTTTCTATAATTCCCTGAAGCTGCAGGTGTCAAGTGATGAGTGGGTATGAAATGAATAGACCTTTGAAGTTCGCCTACAAAAAAGCTACCATTTTTGCCCATAACTAGCTCTGGGTAGCAAAAATCAAAGTGTGCCGCCTTCACGTACCAGAGATCACAGTACTCGAAGGCAGAGGGCAAAAGTGTGTTCAGGAAAACGTCTACATTTTTTACTTTTTCATCCCCGCGAGAGTTTAACAGGTGCGATGATTCATGTCATGTTATTAATGTTATTTTCCCATATAAAAAATCGGCAGATACCGGATCTCAAAAATGGCAGCATTTTTATAGGCGAACTTCAAAGGTCTATGCACTGAGCAATTCGCCTTATTCATCCGGCGACCATTGTAAGCCAGAATGAGGCTACAGATCAAAACACAAAAACAATTGTTCCATGCTATCCTTTTGGGGCTACATGCCCACCAAGTTTCATGCATCCCGGTCTTTCAGTGTCCCGGATATCCTTGACGGAAAATTGCATGCGAAAAAAAAAAAAATCTAGGGCCTACTATGATTTACTAGTCATTTACTATGACTAAATGACTAAACCTATATGCTTCGCTGCGCGGCGGTCATAAGAGGTTGTGAATCAGTTTCACCTGCTTTGGTGTCAACAAAATTAACAACAGGTGTACTAGGACAACAATGAGACGGCCCCCAAAACAGGAATGGTTTTACAGGTGGTGGCAACTGATAATCTTTCCATTTGTTATCCTTCTTGACTGATTTTTCACTAGTTTTGCATTTGGCTAAGGTCAGTGTCACTACTGGTAGCATAAGCCAGTACCTGGAACTTATAAAGGTTGCACAGGTAGTCCAACTCCTCCAGAATGGAACACCAATATGTTCCATTGCCAGAAGGATTGCTGTGTCTCCCAGCGCAGACTCAGGAGACAGGCAGTTGCTCTAGGAGAGCTGGGCAGGGTGGTAGAAGGTCCTTAACCCAGCAGCAGGACCAGTATCTGCTCCGTTGTGCAAGAAGAAACAGTAGGAGCCCTGCCAGAGCCCTACAAAATGACCTCCAGCAGGTCACATGTGTGAATGGTGTGAGGAGGGTGGCCTGAGGGCCCGATGGCCTTTAGAGGGACCTATGCACACTGCCCAGCACTTTGGAGCTCAATTGGCATTTGCCATAGAATACAAAATTGGCAGGTTCGCCACTGGCGCCCTGTGCTTTTCACAGATGAGAGCAGGTTCACTCTGAGCACATGAGACGTTTTGCTGCCTGCAACATCATCCAGAATGACCAGTTTGGTGGTGGGCCAGTGATGGTCCAGGGAGGCATATCCTTGGAAGGACGCACAGACCTCTACGGGCAAGACAACGGCACCCTCACTGCTCTTACATGTAGGTATCGGGATGAAATCTTCAGACCCATTGTCTGACCCTGTACTGGTGCAGTGGGCCTTGGGTTCCTCCTGGTGCACAACAATGGCCGGCCACATGTAGCGAGAGTGTGCAGGCAGTTCCTGGAGGATGAATGAATTGATATCTTTGACTGCCCCCCCCCCCCCCCAAACACATACTGACTTAAATCCAATTGAACACATCTGGGATATTATGTTTTGGTCCATCCACACCAGCAGGTTGCACCACAGATTGTCAAAGAGCTCAGTGATGGCTGTGTCCACATCAGATCACATCCCCTAGGTCTAGGACACCATCCGCCATCTCATTAGGAGATGCCACATGCCATCAAGCATGTCAGGGCCATACATACTACTGAGTACCATTATGTGTTGCTGCAATTAAATTTAGGCAAAATGGACTAGCCTGCCACATTATTTTTCACTTTGTTTTTATAGAGGTCTTTGAATTCAGTCCTCTGTAAATTGGTTATGTTCATCCCCAAAAAACATTGTGGCATCCTTTTGTTCCTAACGCATTACCCAGTCCATATCAGTATACTGTAGATATCCAGCATGGTGTTTTTTCCATTGAGATCTGCTGTGTTTTCAAACAATTCCTTTAAAGGAGAATTCCGGTGTGATATTGACCTAAAGTGTATTGAAACATGATACCGAGTGTGAACGTATGTCTCATAGCCCATCTCGGCTTGTCCCCTGCACTCCAAAATCTGGCGCTAGTTAGCCGAAGCTACCAACAGCTTTTTCAATGGTGGTGCTTCGGCATCGGGCTAGCCATGCAAATAAATCACTGTTTTACACCATTTACGAGGCTCAATGTATCTCCACACTTCATTGGTAGACTTCCGAGGGCCCTGACATTTAAAACGAGACATTGAGAACTTTGAAAATGCACTGGTAGTTTACTTACAAGACGATTTATACAGACAGTATCATCAAAAATAATTCAGTGGAAATGAATCAGCAACTGGAATCCATGCATTTCCACTGAATTATTTTTGGAATCTGATCCCTTATCATACCTGTTCATTCTTACTCGTCGCTCGACTTATCGTGACTAAATTCAAGATGACTGATTATATAGGTACTACCATCAACAAAAATATAGAATAATTGTCTTATTCTAATACACATGGTGGCCATATTGGAATCTTAACAGATTATACTTGATGCCTCTGATATTTTTGAGGTCATCTGATCAAATGACTTTTCAAACTTAAAACAATTTCAATCACGAATAACAATAGAGAGGGTCAGTATTTTCACATTTGGTATCCGCCATATTGGATTTCAAAATGGCCAACATCACGTTTGTTTGGAAATCTTGTCAATAGCTTTCTTGACCCTGAAATGAAGTGTTAGAACTTAAAATATTTTTTTTTATCTTGCTTAATTTTTAAGTTGAATCAACAATTCTATTAAGAATATAGCCATATTTGAATTCAAGATGGCGGCCACTAGGGGGTGCACAAGTTTTGTGCTTTCTACAAAAACTGAACGATTCTGGTGCTTAGCCGCTGTACTATAAATCACAATCAAGTCTGAACCTTGAACATATATACAATATAATTGTAGCAATAAATCTTATCCTAGACCTCTTCTTAGACCATAACATGGAGCAAAGGGTATGTCAGGGAATGAAAGAGAAAGTGTGCCACTGCCAGGACATCAGTGACAGAATCTTTAATGATTAGCACAACAAAGACATCATCCGCTTGGAGTGTGCTGTGCATGTGTGGTAGTAAAACCTGATTAAAACATTATTTCTTCACAATCTATTGACCCTTCTCTGTCGGTTGGCTGAGGTGAAAATTCTTGCTTAAGGCCTGGGGTATACTTCCTTTTTTGCAAAGCGTTCATGCAAATTTGTTTACACAACAGGCTGAACAGTTACATAAAATAGAAAAAAGACAATATTCTCCTCGTTTTGCAGGACGCAAGGTATTACATTATGACAATTGAAGTTGTTTGCGTCATGATGGTTAGTCACTAATTAACTTGGAACATGTGTGCTTTTACACTCATCAGACTTCAGCCTCATCAAATTTGAGATATCATCAGCAGTGGTATGAAAGATAGACACCTGAAGCCATCAGTGAGGCCCGTTTCATACTGTCTGTGTTTTATGGCAGGATACCTGTTGATTTTCATTTTTATTTTGTATCCCATATCAGGATAGAGAATCCATGCTGCCTGCATACGAAGCACATTTCAGGCACTTTCTTTTCTCACTTTTAATGAAAATCACTGGAAATCAAAACGTTCTCCACATACAACAGAAGAACAGTTCATGCAGTGTGAAACAGGGATAATGTGTAGATGTCTCTGCACAGAGACAATCAATCTCTGCTTTGACAGAAAGACTGTAAGTAAACCATGAGTCAAAGGATTATGCAGTATCTGCACTCGAGCCACAGATAAAGGTGACTCCTTAAGTGTGACATGGCTAAGGGTTCAAACACAATCAATTTTGAGCCTTGAACATATAAAATAATTGTAGCAATAAAGGTAACACTTTACTTCAGGTTTCTACATAAGAGTGACATGACACTGTCATAACCCCAACACTAACTCTAACTTGTCAGAGTGACAGAAGCGTTATGTCATAAATGTTTATGACTTGTTTATAATGTTTATGACACGTTCATGACAGTATCATGTCACTCTTATGTAGATACCTGCAAGTAAAGTGTAACCAAGGGTATATCAGGGAATGAAAGAGAAAGTGTGACAACAGTGACAGGCTAATCTTGATAATGATTAACACAACAAAGATATTATCCGCTTGCCGTGCATGTGTGTTAGTATATCTTGATTATTATTG
This sequence comes from Alosa sapidissima, assembly GCF_018492685.1. NCBI lineage: Eukaryota > Metazoa > Chordata > Actinopteri > Clupeiformes > Clupeidae > Alosa > Alosa sapidissima. The sequence continues at coordinate 3,690,843 of NC_055967.1, forward strand.
TTTTATTTGAGATTTTTTACTTCACAATCTTGACCTATTTCTATCAATTGGCTAAGGTGAAACTATTGTTGAATGCCAATTCTTGCCTTATAGATTTGTACAAGATCAGAGTAAAGGCAACCGATTTATAACAGACCTAATTGTAACTTACACCTGACAACAACACCCGCCTTGATCAAGACAACACTGACAGGATAATCTTAATGACCAGCACAAAAACGCTTGGTAGATCTGCACATGTGACACACTTCCAACATGACAGTGATCTACACCTTCAAGGCACATAACCCTAACCTTAGTGCCTTCATGCAGTGCTGTCTGGAAGATGACGAGGGCTTAAAACACCAAACACCAGTATGAACCCGGTTGTGCTTTGACATCACTCTCTTATAAAAAGAATATCAACTAATTGAGATTGATTACAACACTTTATTTTGAATCAAAAGGTAGACCTACTGCTTCAATTCCAATAGAAACTTCATCTCTGATGAAATTAAATTTCAGTCTTGACAACTAGCGGGCATATTGAATTTGACTTTTCTCTTAAGGGGAGGGGTTATGCAAGGTGAGGAACTCATCACATCATCAATACTACTTTTTTAAAATTTTGACTGACTGTGTCTTTAAGCATAACTTGTACGTGCATTGTCACTTTAAGGTCGCTCAGTCTAAGCTTTCTCATAAAACCCTTTCACCAGCTCTTGTAAGATATACTGTAAGGCTAATCCAAAAACTGTTTGTTTGTGCCACATTAATAACACAATACAATACTATGCTGTGCATAATTTTAAGTTGTTACAAGCAGTTATAAGTTTCATATATTAAAAGGGGATATCAACAATGACACCTGGAACCTGCCAGTCTGTCTCTTACTCTCTGATGCGCACTCAAGATGCGTTTCCCAATTAATTAGAGTAGTAACGTTCAAATTAGATGCTGCTGCATGATCATCCTTGCATGTAACACGAAGTTGGTGCATTTTGACATCGTAAACATTCTCGAAGAGAGACAAGCAGTTAGCAGTAAAGCTATTTATTGGCTATATTTTGGTACCCCCTCTGTCCCTTGGTGCCCTTGTGCGTGATGCGCGTGGTGAATACAATGTTGAAACATTTCCTATAGTTTCTTACCAATATTTGCCATGATGCACTCATTGACGCAGGCACACACACTTGCTTTGGACTCCTTTCCCTGCGGCTGTCCCTTTCTATTAGCCTACAGAGCAACTAGGACAGGCGCGTGTAACTACAATGTGGGGTCTGGGTCTGTGGTTGCCCGGCAGTTGCTAGGTAATATTGTAAACTCTATTTTTGCTGCCAATCAACAAAAATCATGCCTTTTATGTCTGTGTACGTAGGCTACACGGGATTTGATGTACGGTAAACACAACCAAGAACAAAACCATTTGAAACTAGCAGAAATTATAGTCAGAAGGTCATTTTCACCTAAAACCGGGACAATTTGTGTCCCGGGAAATATTGTTAATTATCCGGGACAGTCACTCAAAAAAGAGAACAATCCTGGGAATTCCAGTGCATGTGGCAACCCTAACCACTGTAGGTGTGGTGTGTGTGTTTGGGGATATGGTGTAATGGTGTGTGTGTGTGTGTGGGGGGGGTTAATGGTGTGTGTGAGTGAGGGTGGTGTAGCTGTATTGAGGGGTGTGGGGCAAGTAGCAAGAGAGATAGAGAGAAAAATATATAAATATAAAATAAATAAATACATAAATAAATGCAAGACAAATAAATAAATAAATAAATACATTAATAAATAAATAAACATCTAAATAAATAAATAAACTAGATGTACCACAAAGTGGTACAAAATATGACAGCCGCTCAGTCCTGCACATTCTCTCTGCAAAAATATATCACGCTTGTCAACTTCATCTCCATCGCCTACTCTTGCTACTTTTGTGCATGTAAATGAGTGTGTGCATGTGTGTGTTTGCTTTTGTGTATAAGGAAAGTATTCACAACGCTTCACTTTTTTCATATTTTGTCATGTTACATACAGCCTTATTCCAAAATGGATTCAATTATTTTTTCCCCTCAAAATTCTACACACAATACCACATAATGGCAACATGAATTTTTAAAAAAATGTTTATTAGAAATGTATTAGAAATAAAGAACGGAAATATAATATTTACATAAGTTACTATTCACAGTGGCTGTCAAAATAACTGATTAATTGTGATTAATTAATTTGAGAAAAAATAACTGATTAAAAAAATAGCGCAGATTAATCAATTCCGTATGACCTTTGACCCCGAGCCGTTCTAGTCAGTAACCATTAGACTGTAAAATGAAGGGGAGAGAAGAAAATGTGCTGCCTAGATCATTGATTGGAACATTTACTTTAAAAAAAAACGGCCTGATGGTGTTGATAAAAATCTAAAAAATATTACCGGAGTTCGTCAACTCTAAAGTCGCACATCAATGCAATGAAATAGTGTTGACATTGAGAGGAGTGTTAATTTATTTTCATTGTGTTCCCTAGGTTATATCTGTGGCCTGAAATGCCTTGTATGTGAAAAAAAAAACGTCTTCCCGAAACACTTTTGAATTTATTTCCTCAGCATATTAGCTCAGATCATAGATTATTATGGCCATTATTTGAACAGTGAAAATAATAATAAAAGAGTTTTTGAACTTTAATGTCACTAATGCTGATTATTCAATGATTCATTTGAATTGAAATATTTAAAATACTTTCACAGCAAAAATTATATATGCGATTAATTTAGATTAATTAATCACAGAGTATGTAATTAATTCAATTACATTTTTTAATCGATTGACAGCCCTAATTCACAGCCTTTGCTCAATACTTTGTTGTGGCACCTTTGGCAGGAATTACAGCCTCAAGTCTTTCGGAATATGAAACCACAAGCTTGGCACACCTATCTTTGGCCAGTTTTGCCCATTCCTCTTTACAGAACCTCTCTCCATCAGGTTGGCTGGGTTCAATGGGGTTCAAGTCTGGGCTCTGGCTGGGCCACTCTAGGACATTCACAGAGTTGTCTTGACGCCACTCCTTCGATATCTTGGCTGTGTGCTTAGGGTCGTTGTCCTGTTGAAAGATGAACTGTTGCCCCAGTCTGAGGTCAAGAGCGCTCTGGAGCAGGTTTTCATTCTGCAGCTGAAAAACATTCCCACAGCATGATGCTGCCACCACCATGCTTCAGGCCAACAGCCAGGCTAACAGCAGGTCGCTGTTCAGGTTGTTCTTCCTGAGGGTTCTCAGGTATGAAGCCTCTGAGTTGCCTTAGTTGTGTTAGTGTTGGCTGTCCAGGTGAGGTCATCGGAGATGAGGAGGCCAAGGTACTTGGAGGAGTGTTCCCTCTCCACACGGTCGTCGTTGATGTAGATGCCGACTGAATACTCTTCATACGGCACTTTATCTTCAAGACTTTATGGTCAATACTAAACACAAAGCTCTTTAAAGAGAGGAGTCTTATTATTTTAGTCGTATACTCTGATAATAGCCTTCAGTACATATACAAAGGCATTTTGTGTAAACTTGGCTGACCATTAAATGTTTAAAAGGATTATAAAACATCATTTTACAAATGCCATCTAGTGATGCAATGCAGAGTAAAAGCCACTATTTGATCACAGATCTGATTGTTATCATGTTGTTAACCTGGTGAGAGGCATAACGTTTAACACCTGATCACAACACCTGCCTGGGTCATACTGAATGGAACACGTACACATAAAAGTATACAGTATGTGGATCACGTATAGTATTTTAAATCAACTGAACTGACGAGTTCTGTATGTCAGCATGGATGTAGATGCTATTTTTGGAATACGAATTGTTAATTAATAAAGGAGAATAGAGAACATGCTGCTCTTTTTGCAGGACACAAGGTATTATGTTCTGATAATTTGTTTTACAGGGGTTAGTGACTAATTAACTTGAATGTGTGTGCTTTCACTTTCTACATAAATCAGACTTCAGCCTCATACAATTTTTACCTATTTCTATGAGGTGTCTGTTTAGGCCTGAGTTATTCTGTGTCAAATCAAACAGAATCCAGGAAAAAGAAATCTACATAATGTTTAGGTCTCAAAACTGAGACATGTAAAATAGTTTTGGTCCATTTAGATCCATGATTTAAAAAAAAAAAAAAATAATAATATTTTTTACACCCTCAGAAATGCCTTATTTTGGTGGCCATGTTTGGGCATTACTGTATTTCAAAGTATTATTCCCAACCGGGCAAAACAAAACTAGCTATTGCTACTGCATGCCCAAACACTGAGCTACATCCACACATATTTCTATGTGCCTGTTACATACTATTTTAATCCAATGAAAATTACTGAAAAACACCACCTTCCCTTGTTTAATACTTAAAAAACATTGATACAATACTGTATTGTATGTACAGAAAGGAAAAATAATTGATACCAAATGCTTATACAAAACAGGTTTAGTAATGTCACTCTTTTTGCACTTCTTCCAACTGTATAGGGATTTGTGAAAAATCATTGAAGTCATCAAGTACAAACTTGTAATGGTATTAAGAACATGTTTGCCATCCATCCAACAATGTTTTGGCTGGCTATGAATAAAACGTTTCATGATATTAATGCCAAACATTGCTTCCCAGATAAAGTGTTTTCCAGGCTGTAAAACCGAACTGAAACAGGGCTGAAAATAATATGAAAACATACATACATACCTAAAGAGAAATACTTGACAAGCTTGGTCTTGGGACCCATTCATATAGACAAGGTTTGAACAAAATCTACCTTATCTAATTTGACACGGAATGACCCGCTCCTGGTGGTATTATGGAAGGTTTTGAACAGAAAAAGGGATTATGTGTATATTTATGTTTGTATAATAACTCCCTTGATCCAGTCTTTCTAGAGGATATTGATAACCACTTTGGAATATTCAGATGTAAAGTGTTTTTGTGTAATGACATGTAATGTCCATGATTTTCCAGCTATTGAAACATTAGAGAAATAAAGTCTAAAAAAGGCATTTGACGCATCTGATGTTTGATAGACTGGTCTTCCTTTTTTGAGAAGTATTACTGTTCCACGTGTAATCCCGCCCCCCCCCCCCCCCCACCCCACACACACACACACACACACAGACACTTTAAGAGGAGTTACATCATCACAACTTCAAAGAGAAAGAAGAGACAGGAACTCTAGAATTCCAGTGCTAAACACATAGGTCTGTACTAACTTTCTTCACACTATGCTCTGCACTGCTGCTTTTAACATATTTCATATAATATTCGTAAGACAGTTAGAAATAACTATCTGCTGGAGTTGATGCCAAAATATCTACTATGTATGTATTATGGTATTTTTTAAGTTTAAGATTAAGTTTAATACAACATGCTTTACCTGCGTAACCTGAAATCTATCACTACTGTAGTAACCCTTCTCTCTTCTGTTGCTCACCATATAACACTGATATACCATCATATCTTTCAGGTGATTTCAGCTAACCATGTCACAGAAAAAGGAAAACAGGTACAGTATTTATCCGTCTTCTCCAGCTGGTCTTTAAATTGCGAACTATTTGTTTCTCAGCAAAGGCCACGACGAAACGGTAACAAATTAATGTAAAGAGAGGACGAATGAAGCCAGTAGTGAAGTTTTTTAAATTATTTTGTCTAGTAGCCATATAATAAGCGCGATAATGTATGTAACACCGGTCATTATTAGTAAAATTTCCCAATACTGACAGGCGTTCCATACTTCATCACTTACGTTATGTTCTAGTTCTTTTTAAGTGTTCATATTTCCATTGCAAAATATGAATATGAATGAATATGTAACCGTATTGTATATCAACTCCGTAGTAATTTTTTTTATCTCTTTTTAACTACTCAAAGATACTTGCACAGGAAAGTCCCATTTTACTTACATATGGATCATGCCATACTATGATATCCATGTTGATCCTTGGTGTGTCACAAACTTAATCATTTCTAAATCCTCACTGTGTGTGTTGTTTGATTCCTTGTATAGTGCGTCAAAGGGCAATGATGTAGCTGAACCCCAGAGCCCAACTTGGGACAACATCACCGTGTCAGGCAACATCGGGACAAATGTCACAGGCAACATCGGGACAAATGTCACAGGCAACATCGGGACAAACGTCACTGGCAACACCGGGACAAACGTCACTGGCAACACCATCACTGGCAACGTCACATTTGGAAATGTCTACTCTGGTTGAGTAAATTACGGTTTTTAATTTTCCTTGCATGTTCTTTTTATCAAGTATAGGGCTTCTAATGTTGCAGTTAGTTGCAGTTGCATGTGAACACCCCTTCATATATCATATCCCACCCAATCTAAAAATATATACTTTTGATTTCTTTTGTGAAAAGTCCATGAAAAGATCTTTCATTGTACACTACTTACTGTATTCTCACCAGTACTCAGACTTAAACAGAGGTAATAATGACTTGATTAGATTACTGTTGTAGTCATTTCATTGTTCAAATAGACTTGGGGCATGAGTACAGTACTTCTCAGTCTTGGCCACACTTCAGAGGAATACATGCAAAGAATAACTTTAGCAACTTGATTATAATTGTGAAACAATAGTGGCCTGTAACAAAGTGTCATGACAAATTCTGTCTCTTTGCCTCCTAGGATCCCAACAAGCTCCGCCAAACAAAGGTATTATACTATAACACACTGACATTTTAATATAGTAGACATGATCTAATATTAAGAATGAATTGAACAGTATTTAAAAAAAAAAAAAAAAACTTGTGACCTTACCCCAAAGTAAAAATAGAAAGTGGACACATACAGCACTGGACTGATTATCCACACCATCTACTGTGGTAGTGCTTGCAAAAATGGCTGCTGCACTGTCACGGCTTGAGCAGCAGGGGGCAGCGGAGTTCACACAACAGCAGTGCAGCAAAGTGACATGTTACATAGTGCAGTACCAGGTCAGGATGAGATACAAGTATGGATAAAAGCTGAGGTTGGTTCCTTGGTGCTACAGACAAAAAGTGAGTCTCAACCAGACATAAATGGAGAGAGTTTGGCAAACTCAGTTTCAGCTGTGATTGGTTAAGAGCTATGTGACTAATGCCATGTTGTAACCTAGCGTTCATGGGCTTCGAAAAAACGTTTTCCCAGTGAAAACATCATCATTCCGCATCATTCACGTCACGTAGGCTAATGTGTGAGTCAGAGGTCGGAAAACTGGGGATAGATTTTGCTAACAGAGTTGCCCAGTTAGGGGCTCGTCATCACTTTTGTCGTCACGTTGTAGTTTGTTTGTAGTCCATGTGGCCTTTCATGTCCAACAGTTTTAATGTGAACTTGGGAATTTGCCGTTTTTGTCACTTGAAAGCTGCATATCTTTCTTTCACAAGCGTCTTACACTATATTTTAAGCAAATACAGTTGTTTATTTAGGATTAGTGAGTGTATGTTTTAACCTTTATTGTGGCATCCGTGTTTGTCACACATTCCGACGGCAAAGCACATGAATACTTGCTGTGGGAAAAACAAAGTAGCCACGGGGGCGGTCCTTGCCATTCCAAAGTGCCATGAATGCACCATTATTAGACATTCTCTGGTGCAGATTTGTCCATCCTCCCTCCATTCCTTCCGTCCTGCTGTCCTAACTAACCCCTCCTTCTAATAATTGGAAACTCACTTTGAAAACCACTGACTGGCTACCGGTAGGTAAAGCGGGAGATGTGTTGCTTGCGGCCGCATAAGCTGCAAAGCACTGAGTGAAACACTATAGAAATGGTGTATTCTGCCTTTTCACACCACACAGGTTTGTGGATATGAGTGTCGCGAATGGCATTATCGTTACAGCCCTAAAAAGTACAAAAAAAACACAACTAAGCCTTGCAGTTGTGTATAGCTCTATCAATTATGTTTGACACACATCTGAGAATCATTGTCATTGTTATGTAGGCTAGGCTAGGCTACTGTATGTGATGTACTGTTATGCTATCTTATGCAGAAAGCAGTTCAAGCAGCTGGAATAGCAATGTTAGTCAACCTTATTTAGTTTTACTCCAAAAATAAATGTTGGGGAAATAGTCTTTCTGGCATGTCATAAAATATTATAGTGCAACCGAAAGTTCAGACCCTTTCAAGTTTTACATATTTTTGTTTTGTTTCAGACTCATCTTAAAATGGATTCAATTAATTTTCCCATCAATCTACACACAATGCTCCAATAGCCCACAAACAAAAAACTGGTGTTTGGAGTGTTTTGTAAATTGCAAAAAATAAAAGACTGAAATATCCCATTTACATAAGTATTCAGACCCTTTATTATGATGGAAATAGACCTTATGCACAAAAGGCTGTTTAGGTAGCTTATTTGTTTCCAGTGAAGGTGTGTTGAACCTGTACCGCTATAGTTAATGTAATTAATGTCTACACAGACCCAGTTGGTTGTTGCACCTAGTGAATCACCATGTCACGATGTAAAAGGATTAATGCGTGGCGTGCGTTAAAATTGTTATTATTGGGCAAACAATATTGTAACAAACTGCAAAGTTGTCACAGAATGGCTTTAATTGGTTACGCACCAAAACACACAAACACATAATTCCGGGCCAGACCTGGCCCTTATGCTCCAGCACTAAACATCTATATGAGGCTGTATCTACAACACACACTAGTTAGACCCGGTTATGAACACTGTAATCAACTATAAACATAAACACGACAGACAGGACGCACAACATTGGTAACTTGCATGGTTAACATTAACATTCAACATAACACATCACCTGAACAGCATCATGGGAGCACAGTCATAAGCCAGCTAGGCTCAGTTCGTTACACAGCCCCCCGAGACTTAGTCCATGTCCCCTTGACTCAAGTCTTACCCTACATCAGTCCATGAGCCTGGCTGGGAAGCGACGCTGGCGTTGTGGGCACCCCGCTGTCGCGGCGGTGACTTACGGTGAAGGCTGCACGGTGACCGGTGTTAGAGCCACAGCGCCATTGTCACCAAGTTCCACAGAGTCAGTGTCCAGGTCTCCACGACCCTCAGCTGAGGCCAGGGGTCGATACGGGACCAGTCGATCACGGTGGAGAGCCACAACTCTCCGACCCTTAATCAGTCTCACACGATAGAGAAGCTGTCTGATGTGGTCTAAGACATCGCACGGCCTGACCCACTGGCTAGTGAGTTTCGGGAAAATGCCTTTCTTTCTCTCCGGGCAGTACACCCACACTTTATCGCCGGGCTGGAACTCCTGGCCGCGACAGCGCGTATCGTAAGCTCGCTTTTGATGTATTCCAGCTTCACGCATAGCCTCGTGTACTCCTTTCAGTCTCTCGCGTAGCAGCTTGTAGTATTCCAGCCCTGGCTTACCTCCAATCTCTGCTTCCGGAGGCGAACCGAACACCAAGTCCACTGGCGTGCATAGCTCTCGCCCGAACATCAGAGCTGCCGGTGTGCATTTCATTGACTCTTGCACCGCTGTGCGATATGCCCAGAGCACCAGGGGCAAGTGTAAGTCCCAGTCCTTTTGTCGGCGGTCGGCCAATATGGCCAGCTGCACTGCTAGAGTCCGATTAAACCGTTCCACCAGCCCGTCGCTTTGTGGATGCAGAGGTGTCGTTCTCGTTTTCCGGATGCCCATGCGCTGGCAAACACCTCCGCCTCGAAATTCCGCCCTTGGTCGCTGTGGAGCTCTTCCGGTGCCCCGAACCGGCAGAACATCTCAGTGACCAGTCTGTCCGCTGTCGTGTGGGCGCTCTGATCTGGCACCGCATACGCCTCCGGCCACTTAGTGAAATAGTCCATGGCCACGGGCACGTAGTGATTTCCCCGCTCTGTGACTGGCAGTGGGCCCATGACATCGACGGCTACCCGATCCATGGGAGCCCCGACTGCATATTGCTGCAGCGGAGCGTGCGAGCGTCGTGTGGGGCCCTTCTTCGCTGTGCAGGCGTCACAGCAGTAAACATGCAGTTCAACGTCCAGCCTGCATCCCGGCCAATAGAAGTGGCTTCTCAGCCGACGAAGAGTCTTTGCAATGCCGAAATGAGCCGCCCCCACTGCCCCATGCACATGTTCCAGTACACAGGCTTGTAATCCAGCAGGAACCAGCAACTGGAAAATGTCAGATTGTCTATCGGGAGCTCGCCAGTGTCTATACAACAGTCCTTGACGTGCTACTAATCCCGGCCACTGTGAATAAATCGCTTTGGTCTCTGGATCGAGTGCTGATATGTCAGTCCATGGCGGTCACTGACCGGCTTCGATCCATGACATGCTGAGGCAGAGGAGGCTGAGGACATGGTAGTAGCAATGGCCTCTTTGACAAAAAAGTCAGAGAACTGAGCTGCTGACTGAGAATTTATACAGCGAGAGTAGCAGCCATTAGCTTTAGCCGCCTGCATAGGGTTAGAGATGGCAAAGTTAAATAAAACAGGTAAATGGTCAGAGAAGGATGTTTCCTCAACCATAATATTACCTACAGAAAAACCATGACAAAACAAGATCGAGGGTATGACCTAGTATGTGGGTGGCTTAATCAATATGTTGAGTGAGACCAAATGCATTCACAGCATCACAGAACTCTTTTACCATTGGTTTATCTGGGCAGCATACATGAATATTAAAATCACCCAGTACTAGTAAGCGGTCATGCAATGACACAAAATGAGAGAGGAAGCCTGAAAATTCAGCAATAAAATCTTTATCTGGCTTAGGAGGTCTATAAATCAACACACACACCAGCGAGTTCGTTTTGGATTCCACTGTCATGCATTGAAGTTCAAAGGTACTGTAAGTCTGGAAGCGACCGGATTTTCACGGCATTTTTGAATACAAGAGTTACGCCACCACCTCTTCCAACGCGTCTCGGAGTAGGCTACTAGCAAATGAGCAGTTTGTAGGGCACAGTTCACCGAAGGCAGCAGACTCACCAACTCCGGCAACAATCCAGGTCTCCGTTAGAAACAAAAAGTCCAGGTCATGGCGGCAGAAAAAGTCGTTCAGTATGAAAGTCTTATTTAGCACCGACCTGCAGTTGACAAGAGCTGCCTTAGCCACAAAGTGAGCCGCGGCTTGATGACATGGAGAGTAATCCAACGAGCGAAATTTTCGGGGGGTTTATTCCACCACTGCGGATGCGTAGCCTCGGTCGAGCGGGATGACGTAAATAGGGAGGGGGAGAGTGGGCACCCCTCTCTAGTTCCCCGGTGAAGAGTGAAACTTTGTGATGTTAGTCCATTGGTGATTACTGTGGCTCAAGGAGAGGTGTATAGAAGTTTAATCCAGTTAATGAACGACTCCCCGAAGCCAAACCTCCCTAAGGTGGAAAACAGGAAATTCCAGTTCACCCTATCAAATGCTTTTTCTGCGTCCAGAGTTGCTATGATGGTATTATCTTGAAATTTTGTGGAGTGATACATTATATTAAACAATCTGCGGGTGTTGGTGGATAAAATTCTGCCTTTAATGAAGCCTGTTTGGTCTGGGTGGATAATGGATGGGGTGACCTTTGCTAGTCTGTGTGCTAGCATTTTTGCGATTATCTTATTGTCCACATTGAGGAGAGAGATTGGCCGGTAGCTGGATGGCAATGTTGGGTCCTTATTGGGCTTGAGGAGCAGTGAAATTGAGGCTGTGGTGGAACTAGTTGGAAGACGTCCTTTCTGTTTTGATTCATTAATCATTCTGGTGAAAAGTGGAGCTAAGATGGTCCAAAATTGTTTGTAGAACTCAGCAGGGAAGCCATCCGGACCTGGTGCTTTATTATTGGGCATCTGTTTCAGGGCATCAAACCGTTCTTGTTGAGTTATAGGTGATTCCAGGTTATTTATTTGGGTCTCATTGAGTTGTGGTAATTTGATGCTGTTTAGGAAAGAGTCTATGAATTCCTGGTTGGGGTTTATTTCTGAAGAATATAGTTTATTGTAAAACTGGTAAAAACATGATTTATTTCTTCAGGTGAACTGGTTAGCTTCCCTGCTGAGTTCTTTATGACTGGGATTGTTGATTTTTCTTTGTTACGTTGAATTTGATTTGTTAAGTATTTACCTGATTTATTGCTATGGTGGAAGTTTTCCTGCCTTAGACGGTGAATCATAAATTGAGTGTGTTTATTGAGTTTTTTTTATTTCATTGAGTTTGAATTCATGTTTCCTAAGTTTTACCTGTGTTTCTTCAGTTGGGTTGCTTGCATTGGTTTCTTCTAACTGTTTAATTTTATTGTTGAGTTCTACTTCCTGTTCTTTTTCCTTCTTTTTTTGTATACTGAATATGAGGTGATTCTTCCTCTGAGTACTGCTTTTCCTGTTTCCCACAGAAGGGAAGGAGATGATTCAGGGGAGTAGTTCACTTCTAGAAAGAATGCCCACTCTCTCCCAACAAAACTGATGAAATTTGGGTCTTGTAAGAGGGATGTATTAAAACGCCATTTGCTAGTTAGTTGCTGCTGGTTAGTTATGTTCCATTTAATTGTAACTGGGGCATGATCGTTAATGACTATGGGATGAATTGTTGAATCAGAGATATTTTTCATTATAGAGTTGCTGGTTAGAAAATAATCAATACGGGAATAGGAGTGGTGGACCGGAGAGAAAAAAAGAGTAGCATTTGGAGTCTGGGTGCTGAAGCCGCCAACAATCGCCAAGGCCAGAATCGCTCATGAACTGTTTTATTGTTTTTGTGGATTGCCAGATTCGTTTGATTTTAGAGTGATCAGATCTGTCAATTGTGGGGTCTAACACTGTATTGAAGTCGCCTGGTGAAGAGGTTCTGAAAGAAAACTGGGTTGTCTGTATTAGGGCCATAAACATTAGCAATTGTTACAGGGGTATTGTGAATTGAGATGTTTATGATGACAAAACGTCCTTCTGGGTCTGTGATGGTGGCGTTATGGATGAATGAGATTCTTTTGTTAATCAGAATGCAAACTCCCCTTTGTTTTGTATTGTAATGAGCTGAGAAATTGTCCTGATTTGATACGGGTGTAGTCTGATTCTGAGAGATGAGTTTCTTGTAGGAGACATATAGGAATAGGTATGTAATGTGGTGTGTGAATGAGATGTAAAGGGTAGGGGCTGAGAAGAATATAGAGAATAAGAAGGTAGGAATTTGGTTCTGGAGTGGTGACATCATGACAATTTCCTGTTTAGCATTGAAAACATACAGATCATAATTTGACTTCAGCCTATAGACATAATAAACAAACACAGACAGGACACACAAGCAAACATGTATAGACAAAACACAATGAATAACATTAAGCATTGAGAGAGCAAAGGAGAATGGGTGGGTAGGGGGAGCAAAAGGAGTGAAACATAAGAAGAGAGAAGAGAGAGGTGATCCAAGCATCAGTAGGCTACAGTGGGTTAGAGAGAGTTGAGGGTGACAATGTTATAATCAAGATGAGTGTTGGCGTGAGGTATAAGAGACTCTCTCTCAGCCTGGACAGGGCGTCCGCGTTGCCGTGAAGGCGACCCGCCCGGTGTCGAATCTCCATGTCGTAGTCCTGGAGCGCCTCCAGCCAGCGAGCCAGCTGGTCCTCTGGTTCTTTGAAGTTCAGCAGCCAGGTGAGCGATGCGTGGTCCGTTCTCAGCAGGAACCGTTTCCCGTAGAGGTAGGTTCGGAAATGGCGCACTGCCACCACCACAGCCAACAGTTCTCTACGGGTCACGCAGTAATTCTTCTCCACTCGGTCCAGTGAGCGGCTGAAGTATTGCACCCTTGCACCCCCACGACATGGCCCAGGAACCCGGTTTGCCTCCGGAACAGGTGGCACTTTTTCGGGTGCAGTTTGAGCCCAGCACCTCGTATGGCGTCGAACACCTTCTCCATAACCTTCTTCGTCGCGCCAGCTCTTCGCACTTCGTGCTCTGTCTTCCCCGCCGTGTGCAACTCTACGCTGCTCGTCCCTAAGTGTAGTGTGAACCGGGAAATGTCCACCACAGCCCCCCATTTCTCTAGCACGTCCAGGCCGAGAATGCAATCATCCTGAATGCTAGCCAACCAAAGCTGGCGGCTCGCCGTCTCAACGTTGATGGACACGCACACCACTTTTTGTCCATACAGTTCCGCTCGCTCTCCGGTAACTGTGGTAATGCGTGTTTTTGTCTCTTCCCAGCCTCTGGGTCTGGCTACCAGCGTGCCGGGTAAGAGACCGGGGCGCACCAGCGAGATGGTGGAGCCAGTATCGATCAAGGCGCGACACCGAGTCCCATCTAGCGTACAGTCCACATAGAGTCCTCTTGTTTGGCCGAGCAGGCCCAGCCGTATGCAGTCCATAGCCAGGGAGGTAGTGAAACTTGAAGGTGGCATCCCTCCCGCCGTGCCACCTCCCTCTAGTTTGACTGGGGCGCGCGCGTGAGGGGTGCTGGGGCGGGACAGTACCTCGCGATGTGCCCCGGCTCGCCACACCGGTAGCATCCGTCTCCGCTGGCCGGCCTCTTCCACTCGCGTGGGCGGCGTTGTGGTGGCTGTGCTGTGGTCTGTCGCGTCGTCTCCAACTCCTCCCAGTCTTCCTCCATCGATGTCTGGCGTACGCAATGCATCGACTCCGTTTTGTGGAAGATGTTTTCCACCCGTTCGGCCTCCGCCAGCGCCACGGCCAGCGAGCTGGGGGCACTCAGTCGAAGGTGTTCTCTCAGCCGCTCCGGGTGGATGCCTCAAACAAACGCTTCCAGTGCCATCTCTTCATGTAGACTCTGGCTGTACGTTGGGTAGCCCCGCCAGGCATACAGCTGCAGGTCAGCCGCGAACTTGCCCAGTCTCTCGTCCTTGTGTCGCCGTCTGGAAGCGAGTTGTTCTCGAGCATCGCTGGTGAAGATTCTCTGGCCGAGTCGTTGTTGCAGAGCGGCTTCGATTGCGGTCCAGCTTGCTTGCTCTGCCGGTGGCAGGTCTTCTAATACTTGTAGCGCTTCCCCCTCCAGAGCCAACGCCACCTGTACGCCCGTTCTCTCCGCCGACCAGCCATTCAGCTCGGCTGCCAGCCTTACCTGCACCAGGTATGTCGCCAGCGGCCTCTCACCATTGTAGCGGGGCAACTTGGCGTTGGAGCGCCCTTCTGCCGCCGTTTCCCTTGCTCCCGTGTGGAGCGGGTTCCAGTGGTGGGATGCTGCCATCAGCCCGGTTTGTCTCCTCCTGTGGCCTGTGGCGGCTTCTTCGTTACGGTCACGCTGCAGGCTGGCTCCGTCTGCTGGGCCCAGCAGGTGGCCATGGGCGAGCACGCTGTCGAAGAGTCGCCTTGGCAGGAAACTCATCATCGCCGGGATATCGGTTGCAGCTTTCTCCTCCCGTCCAGTAGGGGTCGACATCCCACTTCTGACACCAATTTAACAAACTGCAAAGTTGTCTCAGAATGGCTTTTATTGGTTACGCACCAAAACACAGCTAACGCTCCACCGGAAACAAATGAGCTACCTTTCGTGCGTAAGGTCTATTGAACTCTGGTGCATCCTACTTCTATCAATGGTCTTTGAGATACTTCTACAACTTCCACCTGTGCCTAAATTAATTCTTTGGACATGATTAGGAGAGGCACATATCTGATTTTGGAAAACTTTGTGTGTACATTTGCATGTAAACTGAGAAGAGTTTTAGGCAGCCAACGTCATAGTATGCACCAGAACTTGCACCTGCACCAAAGTGCGACCTATGTTTACATTTTCTACGGATATCATGGATTTCAGAGTAGCAATCACATTTATGTTGGTGCAAACCCTTTTTGTTTGTTGCTTTTGCAGTTCAAACTTACAGGTGTGCACAATGTTATTTTTGAGAACGAAGAGGGTGAAATGTCCCTTTATGAAAATAGCCGGCCACGTATAAACCAGGCTTGTGCAAAATTCCAGAATTGAATTGAAACTGGCTCTTAAATTCCAATTCAATTCTTGAATTTCACTTTGATTTCAATTGAGGTAGCAAACAGGAAGCAGAATTGCAATTCGAATTGTGCACAACCCTGGTATAAACATAGCCTATATAATGCCATGTTTACATGTGGCTGGCTATTTTCATAAACGGACATTTCACCCTCTCCGTTTTCAGAAATAACATTGTGCACACCTGTCAGTTTTTAGAAAAATCTTCCTTTAACCCTGGTATATGCCTTCAAAAGCATGCCAAACCTGTACGTGGCAGTGTAACGAGAAGCTCAAGCCCATGTTAACCAATCAGAATCCTGAAAATATCAACAACAGCAACAAATCACTTCCTCTTTCTCTTTTGAACTGACTAAAAATCTCCGCCTCGTCACATAAATCTCCGTTTGTACCTCTTTAGACGCAAACGAACAAACAGTTTTCCCAAAAAAACGATCAGCCCGGAGTTTTTAAAAACTCTGTTTGCTGGGGGATAAAACCTCCGTTTGCGTCTAAATGACAGAGTCAAACGCAGAACAACATCACCGGTTGCATCGTTTTCGTTGTCGTCTAAACAGGGCCTTAGGTTTCACAGCTGATGGTGTACAGTATGTCAGAGTGAAAACCAAGCCTGTCTAAGGTCGAGAGAATTGTCTATAGACCTGCGAGACAGAGTTGTGTGAAGACAGATCTGGGGAAGGATAAACATTTCTGCAGCATTGAAAGTGCCCAAGAGCACGGTAGCCTTCATCATTATCAAATGGAAAAGATTTGAAACAACCAATAGTCTTCCTAGATCTGGGAGGGATTCCCGAAAGCATCGTAAACACTCATAGATCTATGAGTGATCCAAAGTTCTTGTTACTGTCTAAGAACATCTTAACAGGTACTTCTCACTGAGGTCACTATTAGGACAAACAGGGGAATTACAACTTAGAATATAATTATCCAACTTACGTTCATTCTTTATTGTACAGTAATTACTGGTGATGAATCAGATTTCACTGCGATGGCAACTCCGCCCAGCTCGAAGGAGAGGGGGAGGGAGACGCACACACCACACACGTCCAAAACTCAGCCAGGTGGTCGCTGAATAAAACTCCCACAAATATCTCGGAACAACGTCGGCATTACTTAATCATATGATTGACCAGTGTTCGTAACAGCTACCGCTAACGCATGCATACGGATAGCCTACAACTTAGCTATTTGCAGCTCCCTAAATACAATGGCAAGCATGTATAGAACAGGCATTCAGGGAGGGAGACACACACACACACACACACACCACACGCGTCCAACACTCAGCCAAGTGGTCGCTGAATAAAACTCCCACAAATACCACGGAACGTTGGCATTAGGCTACTTAATCATATGACCAGTACAGCTACCGCAGGAATATGGATAGCCTACAACTAAGCTATTTGCAGCTCCCTAAATACAATGGCAAGCAGTTTTATAAACGATCATTAGCATTAAAAAAGTAGCCTACCTATCTATCATTCGTGTTTTCCATTTGGACCCACAAACTTGCTTCCACCTTCAAAGTGTATGGCAATATTTCAGCTAAGTCAAACAGTTAAAAGATGCTTTGAAAGATTAAAGTTTACTGTTGTCTTGAAGAGCAGGCTTTCAGCACTCTGCTCGTGGGGGAGGGGCAGTCTGCACGTGAATTGCAGCGTCTCCAGCAACACAGAGCTGCCGTGGACGCCTGTATGTAAATAATGCAGGGGAAAAACTATTGGCGAATGCAGCCGCTTATCGGCCGATGCCGATACACGTAAAAAACGCAAATATCGGCCCGATATATCGGCTGATCCCTATAAAGCACATTGAATGACCTCTGTGTATGAAATGCGCTATATAAATAAACTTGACTTGACCAGAAAGTTGCATATTCGGTTTTTCTGCGGAGAAGCACTAGGGGGAGACAAAGCACCCACCAAACGACCCAAAAAGTGCTGTAGAATCATCAGAACGACTCTCGGGGGGGACTTTTAACAGGCAGCCAGTGTAGAGATATGGGAAATATGTTCATATTTTTTAGTTCTAGTGAGTGTGCGAGCAGCTGCATTTTGTATAAGCTGTAAGCTCTTTAGACAGGTGTTATTGCAGCCAGGGTATACTGTAGAGCATTGCAATAATCAATCCTTGAGGTGACAAAAGCATGGATTCATTTCTCAGCGCCTGGTAAGGTTAAAGACTTCCTTATCCTTAAAATGTTCCTTAAATGATAAAATGAAGTTTTGGTAATCTGTTTTATGTGATTATTTAGTGATAGGTCTTGGTCAATTGTAACTGCTAGATTTTTAACACTTGAGGATGAGGATAGTCATAGATCAGTAAATGTGATGAGGATAGGATATCCCTCATCTTTTTAGGACCTAAAACCATGACTTCTGTTTTATCGGAGTTCAAAAGCAGGAAATTATTTGTCATCCATGTCTTTATGTCTCTTATGTGTCAAGTTTGGCTAACAGAGTTAATTCATCAGGTTTTATAGAAAGGTATAGTTGTGTATCGTCTGCTAAGCTAATGAAGCTTAAATGGAAGTTTGCGGAATGTGTGCCGTTTGGTTCAATGGTCCAGTCAAATCCCCTAGCTGAGCTGTTGTAGCTCGACTTAACTGTGCATGTAAACATACTGTCTGACAAAAAGTCAGAATGAGTAATTATAACTGACGAAAAGCCCTGAGGACATAAAATATCTTATTCAGATATCAGGGTTGGAGAACGTAGTAGTGACTTCACACAGAGGCTTGAGCTTCAGGGCCCTCTGAGCCCATGGGCCTGGGCCCAGTAGGCCCGTTGGTAACACTTTATAATAAGGTGCCATAATAGCAAACTAGTCATTACCTAACCCTTTGTTAATATTTGTAAATTGTTACTAAAATATCTATTAGGCACAAGTTAATAGTTTTCTGTCTATTGCCCCCACAATCCAAACACCCACCACCCCCAACAGTTACACACAATCTCTAAAAAGCCTAAGGCACAACCCACCTCCCCAATGTTCAATATGTTAGGACATGGTGTAAGACCCTAGACATAGACAGATGTGTGTCTCTCCTAATAATGTCCAATGAATTCATTTAGGCAGATGTGGACTCTAATCAAGTTGTATAAGCATCTCAAGGACCATTCATATAAGTAGGGTGCACCAGAGCTCACTTGCAAGTGTCATGACAAGGGGTCTGAATACTTATGGAAATGGGATATTTCAGTCTTTTATTTTTTATACATTTACAAAACACTCCAAACACCTGTTTTTTTGGTGGACTATTGAAGCATTGTGTGTAGATTGATGAGAAAATAGCAAAACTTGAAAGAGTCTGAAACTTTCCGGTTGTACAGTTGCTCATTGTCCTCTGAGTCAATCATAAGTTCTTCAACTTTCCAATTTAGTCTTTGTTATGGAATTGGCACATTATAGGACAAACAAAGTTACATTAAATCACAAATAAACTCTAGAAATATCAATTTATACAGTTATTGGGATAAACAGACACAGATGTAGTCCTTACATGTTCTCAGAAACAATAAACTGATATTTATGAGCCTGTGAGTGGTATATAGAAATGCTTTTATCTGGTGTTGCATGTTTTTCCCATTAGATATGGCTGTCTAACTTTAGGTTACAAGATGGTACATACTGTTGAGTTATCCAAACTCTATGGGCCTGTTCGAAACGGGAAAAACTGTTGCCTTTTAAGATATCTGGGGAGCGAGGCAGCAAGTGCAGTTCGAAACCAAAAAAGTAATTTTGCTGCCTTCTCAGATATCTTAGATTGATTGAAAAACAGCAGTATCGATGCACACTTTATGCTCCCTCCTACCCATAATCCTTTGCGGCAACATCTGAAACAGCTGTGAAAAGTAAACAAAGATGGCATTATTTTGCTTAGATTTGCAGATTTGAGATGAGAAATAAACAATTTATTATCTGATAATAATAATAATAATAATAATAATATGTTTATTTTATGTGCCTTTCTCAAACCCAAGGTCGCTTTACATAGTAGGAAGGCAACACAATAACAAACAAACAAAACAATACAACAAAGACAAGTTATCTGTATGGAGCTATGTGTTGGGTGTGGAGGAGAAGTGATCATTAAACAGAAAGGTCTTGAGATGTGCTTTGAAGAAAGGAAGAGAAGGACAGGCACGAAGGGGTTGGGGGAGGGAGTTCCAGAGTTTGGGGGCCAAGGCACTGAAGGACCTGCCACCCAGGGTGGAGAGTCTGGAGCGGGGGATAGAGGTTTTGGTCAGAGGATCTGAGTGAGCGGGAAGGAGTGTAAGGGGTCAGGAGGTTGCGGATGTAGGGGGAAGCAAGGTTATGGAGGGCTTTGAAGGTCAGTAGTTGTACTTTGTATTTGATCCGGGACGGAACTGGTTTCCAATGGAGTTGATGGAGAATGGTGGTGATGTGTGCTGATCGTCTTTTATGGGTGAGGAGCCTGGCTGCAGAGTTTTGAATATATTGTAGTCTTTGAAGGGTTTTAGTGGGGAGACCAAGGAAAAGTGAGTTGCAGTAATCTAGACGGGACATAGTGAAGGAGTGAACGAAAAGTCTGTGCATCACTAACAGAGAGGAAGGGTCGGAGGCGGGCAATGTTACGGAGGTGAAAGAAGGCAGTCTTAGTGAGTGATTTGATATGAGGATAAGGGTGGAGTCAAGCTGAATGCCAAGGTTTTTAACAACAGGGGTAGATTATATAATACCATTGTTATAACCATTAATAGTGTCTAGTCTGATATATTTGCCACCCGTAAAACTAATTTATACTGTTAGCCTGCTAGCTTACGTAAGCTTATTTAGTTTAACCTCAGGCTTTTGCTAAAGTCATACCATAGTGTTAATATTTTGGTTCTATAGAGTTAGGAACAGGGTTCTAAATGGACTTTTTTGATCACCAGCCAATGTGGCTGGTAACTTTCTAAAATTAGAATTTCCACTATTTTTTTGCCTTCATGATTTCATTTTATAAGTTTCTTAAAAAGGACATATCAATTATCATCAACAATGACAAGCCAGCTGGAACCTGGAACTAGCATACGTACGTTCAAGTGGATTTCAATGGAAAGGACCCAAAAGTATCATCTTTATGTAACATTCTGTTGCTGCATGTTGACATTGTTGAGTTGACAACTTTCTCTGACAAGAGTGAAAACCAGTTTTCTAGTAGAGGCTCTGTTCATTTCCATGGTCCCTTGTGCTGGTTTCACTGCAAACTGCTCGCAGCCAATGGGCGTATGAAACGTCATCACACAGCATTACGGCACAGTGTTCATGGGAAATGTAGGAAGTACTGCCAGGGGGATAAATTACAGAGAACAGAGCCTTATGTATCATGCATGTAATGCCTCATATCACCGGCCAAACTGGCTAGTAAGTTTTTATTAACACCCGCCAGACACCCGCTTTTGGTGGGTTGGCGGGTGTTAATTTAGAACCCTGGTGTTAACCAAAGATTCTAGAGTGGTACGCTCATTTTTAAAAAATGCATTTAATCCAAAGTCATGAGACAGCTCTCTATGTACTGTAGGCAGGGCAACAGGCAGCTGTCTTCCGTTTTGAACAGACCCAGTATCAGAGTTTCCGCTAAAAAAAAATGGAGAGGTTTCGTTTTCCGGACATTTTCATGATATCCTATTATCCCTTCTTAATTAGTCAAATTGAGGAAAACTGGAGACAGGCTATATAGCTTAAAGAAAGACATAATCAGGCTGTATAGAATGCAACATGTTCATTAGCCTAACTTAAACATGCCTAACAAGATCTAGCCAGTATATTTTCATGGACAGCCAGAGTCCGCTCCGTTCGTTGTTTTAAAAAGGCTACGTTGTTTGTTGCTGCTACCCACGTTATCTCCAGTGGTGACTGTTTAACTTATACAGATGCGCACACACAAGAATGAGCACTCACACCACTACCCCCTAATGCTATGCCTCTTTATTTGATAACAATAAATTACATTACATTACATTACATTACATTTGGCTGACGCTTTTTAACCAAAGCGACTAACAACATGGTAAACAGTAAGTTTTAGAACAATTCTCACAATTTTAGGACAGTTTAAAAAAAACATTAGAGTACAGTAAGAATAAGTGCGTCGGTGAGTGCTGTTTTTAACATTTACTTGTCAGTTTAAAACGGCTGGTGAGTGCTAGGATCAGTAAGACTTGTTGTAAGTGTTGCTATGAGAGTAGATGTTCTCTAAAGAGCTGGGTCTTCAGGAGTTTTTTGAAAGTGGAAAAGGATGTCCCTGCCCTTGTAGGAACTGGCAGTGTGTTCCACCAACGAGGAACAACAGATGAGAAAAGTTTGGATTGGTTTGATCTGCAGGGTTAGGGCCTTCTCGACGAGGCGATTACTGGTCCGCGGATAATTTCTGCCACAAATTAAGAAATGTTTCCTATTCTGGGAAATGTTTAGCTTCTTTTTCTTTCGGCCGCAGTTCAATGATACCGTTTAATTGTGGCAGAAATTATCCGCGGACCAGTAATCGCCTCGTCGAGAAGGCCCTAACCCTGCAGATCATAGACAGAGAACGCATAGGCCTACTGTATGCTTTGGGTAAAGAACACTTTGCATGTCCAGTGTACACGGAGAATGACAGTGTCTTGGAGCGGCCGCATCCTCCGCAACTCCACTTCCAATGTCACTGATTCCGACAGATACCGACACCTCTACTTTTTATCTGGTGGTGGTGGAGTTGACCGGACATCTGAGGCTTCAGACGTTACCAATTTATCCTCATCCATCGAGTCTGGCCTCTGAAAAAACTTTCAAGGCTAGTCTGCCTGGGCCTGGCCATGTTTGAACCGCCTCACTCATTTGTTCGTTGTTTAACATGGACGTTTTAAGCCGCGTGCGCTTCCTATTTGAAATGCAGCATAGGCTATGCGTATTGTTTAATAGCTTACTTTTCAAACGGTAGAGCCTGTTCATTTAAAAACATAGCCAGAGGACGTGTAATATAGGCTTACATATTAAGGCTTATTCTCAAATTCAGATTGCGTTAGGGGACGGGATTATTAGCCAATTTCAATCGGACAATTTGACCGGAGAGATCTAATTTTGTCGGACATTTCATTTTTTTTCCGGCCAATGTCCGTGTGATACTGCCCGGGGCAGACCACTGTTTTGGGATTGTGAAAACGGGTTGGAAGTGTTTGAGCAGGATGGAAGGACAGGTCACAGTAGCAACTGACGTTTGAAAGGGGTTTTATTTCCCACAATGCAAAATATTAACAAACCAAAATAACTAAATAAACAAAAATAATGTGGATATAAATCCAACAAAAAATTGTCCTCGACAATACTTAACCCTTTAGGCGCCAGAGGTTTTTTTTCGAAACGTTCGATTTTGACATCTTCATTTCAAAAGGCTATATCTTAAAAGTGATAAGAGATACAGACTTTCTGTAAATTAGAGAAATATTAAGGATGACCCAAAGTTTATGTAGGGATTAAATGTTTATATCTAATTTGCATATTATGATGTCATATGGTGGCGGCCATCTTGGATTATAGAATTTTCATGAAAAGTCGCATGTTTGAATGATAAAATGCACCACTTCTTTCCCCCCAAAATGTCCCTCACCTTCTGTATGCTATATTGCACAATACTGAATGCTCAGGTAAATAGTAAGTAGTGAACAAACTGTGTAAATCATTACTAATAAATGGCAGAAACAAACCAAATGCATGTAGCGGTAGACTGGCCTTTTGCTGTAAAGATTTTCCATTTACTACATACAGTAGGCACTCTGATTCCATGTATGGGGCACATATATATTATTCAGATGACACACAAACACAAGTAGACAAGACCTGTTTAGTTCAAAAGCTCATTTGCCACGGCAAGGCACAGATCAGGAGTGAGATGACGAGACAAGACAAGAGACAATGTTAGTATTTTTTTTCTTTTTGTTGTTTTTGTTGATGTTTTTTTGTTTTTTTTCTTAGCTGACAAAGACACACACATCACAAGGACATGAACACACAAAAAGGAACACATAGTGTATGTCCTAAATGAGCAGGGAAATAGATAGCAAATCAACAGTGTAAATCATTACTAATAAATGGCTGCCTTTTTTTTTTTATGTAGCAGGCCTTTTGCTGTAGAGATAATGACTCCCTATCCCTATACATACAGGGCCGCATTCCCATCATCTTGTGATAGACTATGCATGACCTAATGTGTGTGTGTGTGTGTGTGGGAGAGGGAGAGAGCGTGTCACCACCTCCACCATCCGAGCAGCACGGCCAGATCTGCCTCGCGCGCGCCGAGTGGAGAGAATTTGCGCAGCTCGGACTAGGCCTACTGTCATTCTCATTGCGACTCCCCACATTGCCACTACGTTCCCCCCTAACTGTCCTATGAGCACTTCGACCTCGTCTAACATACCCAGTGGCATTAGACAAAGGCTCCACCACGTTACTGTCGCCGCGATTGTGGAGAGGCACGTTCAGAAGACAGAAGCTAGCTCTATGGACATTATGCTACCTCCAGCCTCGTTCGCCACACCACTAACACCCTGCTAACTTCCCGATGAACACTCCGAACCCGTGAAACATTATTCCCACCAGTGACATTGGGCAAACGATTCAACTTTGTGCTTGGTGTAAGCTAAACTATGGAGTAAACTCTCACTTTGTCCAGCTGCATCATTGCAAGGCAGGGACGCATCTGAAGCCTCACTAAACGAATCACCGTCATTTTCTGAAGGCAGATATTCCCCTTCAGAATCAGGGTCCGCAAATAGAAGACCCAACACTTCATTTCAGGTAAACTTTTTTGATGCCATTAGACGATAATCTAATGCAAATACTCGCTGACGTTGACAATATCGCTCTGACAAAGTGGCTCACACGCACACTAGCTCCGGTATTGTACGCACTGATTCAATGCAGCTGTAGCGCGAAAGTTTTGTTTAAAGAGTGCCCTTTTTTCGACTCGGGGATGAAGTATGACATGTCTGCCATCTAGTGGAGTGGAGGTCGAACGAAATATGACACCCTATTTGACTAAATCGGCCGTTTTATTCAGTACCGCATCTTGTCGACTATAGTCGACTGTGGCGCCTAGAGGGTTAACAGAAAATTGTCTTTCATAAGCCAGCAGTTAATCCAGTACTTTCCACTACACAGTAACATACCACCACAGCCTCACAACAAGCTGTTACTTCCTTCTCTCATATCACAAACTGACTGCTTCGTATAGGTGCCCTCACCCATAATGCAACATTTGGGAGAAAACCAACTACAGGTAACACATCTTAATTTCCTGGCAAATCAATTAAGTGCTTTTGGCACCAATGGCTCCCCATAACATTTCCGCATCTACAGCAGTTTGTTTCCTATAGCAATGCAGGCAACACAGAATTGGATAATGGATGACAGCACATACTTTAAACAACAGTCTTTTAAATAGTACTGGCGCATAGTGCGCTCTTGTTTGACAATCACGAATGCGGAAGACGGCGGGAGAAACGCAACAGTGAAAGAAAGTGTCGGTATCAGTAAGTGAGTATGTATGTTACAGAACAGCACAACTATGCACACGGTTTCACTGCAATGGGATCCTACATTGTAGCAAACGGGGAGATGGAACACAGAAGTTTTAATCAGTAACATTGTGTGTGTGCAGGTGTGTATGTATGCGAGTGTGTATCCCCACTAACACAAAACGTTAAGGGAACGTTCGGGAACGTTAGTGTATGGTTCCCTAAAGGTTAGTTCGAACCAAACCAAAAACTAACGGTTAGGGAACGTTCCCTAAGGGTTCTAACGTTCCCTAAACGTTAAGGGAACCAACCAACTAAAACGTTCTCCTGTGGTTGCACAGTACCTTCACACAACGTTCCCGTTTGGTTGTCTTTGGTTGTTTTTTGGTTGTTCTGAGTGCGGTTTTGAAATGTTAAACAAGCTCCATTTCAGTTTTTGAAGTAGCCTAACATACAAAATGTTTGCAGTCACTTGATTTAGATCCACTCAAATGATTGGTCTTATGAAATCTAAGTAAGGTAAACATCATATCAAGATAATATTTATTTTAGGCTAATATCAATTTTACTAAATAAAAAAAATATACTTTTGTGCTTTTTTTTACCGTATTAGGTGAATGAACTTTAAACAAGAATCTATCAATAGAACACTTTTCACAACTAAGAAAATTCACTTTCATTTCACATTTCACTTCAGTTCAATCAGACAGGCTCTCCCTTACACGTAGGGCTACCCCCACGCCAGTAGGGGGAATACAGCGCCTCTGCTTTCAGGTGATCGATTGAAGTCTTGTCCTGACTTCCGTAAACGGGCTGTGTTTGAATTCCGTGATTCCGTGAACACCGTTGGAAGAAGTATTGGAATGGATTACACTCGTCTTGAATTCAATCTCACGAAAGTAAGTGAAATATGTTACAGTTTCATGATGTAGGCCTAGTGGTTGTAATGCAAGGGTTTAAGGTTTAACCTTAAGTCCTTTCACTTGTAGGGCTTTGTTATATTCCGATTCTGCCAAGTTTGTAATTTACCAGAGCACATTGCTCGTTCGTCTTTGTTTGCTGCTGTTCTCAACGTGTTATGTTTTGCAGCATTGTATGTTTTGTGTCATCGTGTTAACCTGCTCGCGTTGATGTTACAAATAATAGCACTAGGCTACCGTTTCTTTTAATTAGTTTTAGTGTACAGTCAGTCCTTTTAGGCAAGTCACTAGGCAGCAGTGGTGTAGTCTAGTAGGCTAGTGGATATACTGTATGTAGCTGGATCTAGGCTACTGTGATGTAGGCTAGTAGTTAGCTGTAGTGGGTAGGCTATACTGTGATCAACCCCAAATGTATCCTAGTCTATTTTAAGTGGGTATACTGAGATGGTGATGCTTTTTAAGTGGGTATAACCTATTGAACAGTCCTGCATATGTAGGCTACACTAGAGCCATAGAGATGGCCATACAGTAGATAATGTGTACACTGTCGGCGGCCATCTTGTAACACAGTTTATCGGATAGACGATTCAAGTGAATAAACCTCTGAATTTTGCCTTCAAAAAGCTGAGATCCGGTAGCCTATCTTGCAATTTTTGCTATGGGAAAATAACATGGGGAGAGAATTATTGCACTCTCCCGGGGACGAAGAAGTCTGAAATGCAGACATTTTGCTCAACACACTTTTGTCCT
This sequence comes from Alosa sapidissima, assembly GCF_018492685.1. Classification (NCBI taxonomy): domain Eukaryota; kingdom Metazoa; phylum Chordata; class Actinopteri; order Clupeiformes; family Clupeidae; genus Alosa; species Alosa sapidissima. Next base: position 3,717,869 of record NC_055967.1, read on the forward strand.
CTGCCTTCGAGTGGTAGGCTAACTGTGATCTTCGGTAGGCCTACGTTAAGACAGCAAATTAGATTTTTGCTACCCCAGACCTAACCTAACTAAAACTAACACCATCCATTTTTCCATAGCAATAAGGACAACCGTTACCGCATGGCACCGCGAATGGACGCATTTGAGGAGAAGATGGATGAGTTGCTCATGCTCTTAAGGAGCTCCCAGTCACCTCCCTCTGCTCCAGTCGATGACCTATTGCTGTCGTCCTGCTCGACAGTCACTGAGCTGCAGGAGAGAAGGAACAAAATGCCCTCCCTCCAGGACTTGGTCTCTGCCCGCTTAGGTCCCAGAGTACATCACCAAAGACTCCACATATCCTGCACACACACTCTTTAACTTCCTCCCCTCTGGCAGGCGCTACAGATCCCTGCACACAAAAACAACCAGACACAAGAACAGCTCTTTTCCCACTGCCGTCACTCTCCTGAACTGCAGATAAGTGGGGTCATCCATTCACCTGCACATTACATACTTTATCATTCCAATATGTGTCTTGCACACTACATTTGCACTATTACTTTGCACTCTACATCACACTCCATGTGTACTTATATTGGTATTATGTCTTATTTCTATAGTTGTTTTGTATATTGTGTTGGTATCTGTCACAATGTATATTGTTGTCTCTATTGTACTCTCTATTGTATTGTCTGTCTATTTGTTGAATGTATAGAGCACCTACCAAAGTCAAAATTCCTTGTGTTAGTATACTTGGGTAACATGGAGTCTGATGTTTATATATATTTTTAGACCTTTTGTATTTTGATTATTTTATATTAAAGTTATAAATCCCATCAATTTTGCCTGTTCATTAATTCCTGCAAATATATAATAATGCATTCCTGCTCATGCAGTTTAAAGTAGTTTAAAGTAATAATAAAATTGGTATGCAAATTGCAATGTTAGGGGAAGGTTCCCTAAAGGTTGCAACGTTTAGGGAAGGGAATGTTTCCTAAATGTTGCAACGTTTAGGGAACATTATAGGAATGTTCCCTAAACGTTGCAACATTTAGGGAACGTTAGGGGAAGGTCTATGAAGGTTGCAACGGTTAGGGAACGTTAGGGGAAGGTTCTCTAAAGGTTGCAACCTTTAGATAACGTTAGGGGAACGTTCAGCGAACGTTTTATATAACCAAGAACTAACGTTCCCGGAACATTCAGCAAACTTTCCATGAGAACCAAAACTTACTCAAAAAATAACCTTCGGGGAACGTTTGGGAACCAAAAACGAACGTTCCCGAAACCAAAAACTATGGTTCCCAAAACGTTTTGGGAACCATAAATTGTTAGCTGGGATGTATGCGAAGGGGAGACGCGACCAGCGCGCTATTTGCGCATATAAGTGAATGAATGAATGAATGAATGAATGAATGAACGCTGTTTCATAGTTCAGGGAGGTGCGTAGCAGACCTCGGAGAACACGGAGGTGAGACAGGAAAAGAACACCTGATCTTTTCCACAGTCCGGTAATTACCGGACAACGGAAACCCTGCCCAGTATACAGTACTGGGCTCAACAAGCTCATCCAAATCAATACAAATATGCTGAACTCTGAAGCCATGATTGATTCATAATTGATGCAATTCTGCTTCGTTCATTGTTTTTTTTTACATTTATATTTGTCAGAGGAATTCCGAAAAGTGCTTAAGAGGTCTCTGAAGGAGAGCTATGAGAATGTCCATGGCGCCAATCAAGGACATATGGCATTCAATGACATCTACACAGACCGAGATATCACCATAATATCTGGCGGATCAAATCAAAATAAACAAATCAAATGCACAGATATATTCAAACATGGCGAAAGAACTGTGTTGACCAGAGGAATCAGTGGAATGGGCAAGACAGTGTCTGTGCAGAAGTTCATTCTTGATTGGGTGGAAGGAAACTCCAATCAAGATGTGGACTTTGTATTTCCAATTCCATTTCGGAACTTTAACAATAAGCAAAAAAACATGAGTCTGTTTAGTTTGCTTCAAGAATTTTTCCCCGATATTAAAAAGTATTTTCTGGATCCCCAAAACCAATACAAGACGGTCATTATTTTGGATGGATTAAATGAGTATGATTCTTCTCTTGACTTCAAAAGTGAGGTCTTTAAGAATGTAGATACTAAAGCCTCTGTGGATGTGCTGCTGGTCAACCTCCTCAAGAGATATCTTCTGGGAAGTGCACTCCTCTGGATCACCTCACAACCAGCAGCAGTCAGTCAGCTTCCAGACATTGTCTACATGTTGACTGAGCTGAAGGGTTTTAACGACCAACAAAAGGAGGAGTATTTCAAAAAGATCCATATCAGACATGATGGGAAGGCTGAAGAGGTGATCTCATACCTGCACAAGTCAAGATCCCTCAGTGTCTTGTGCGACATCCCAGCCTTCTGCCAGATTTTGTCCAAGGTGCTGCAAGACACAGAAAAGCCCTTCAGAAGCTGGACTGGGCTATTAGGAAACTTCCTGTACAAGCACATCAACCAGCTGAAACAAAAACGAGACACCAATGTAGAAGAAAAGATACTACTCAACCTGGGGAAGCTTGCATGGGACCTACTCAAAAAGGATGAAAAAGACTTTGATGAAAAGAATCTGAAAGCCTGTAACATTGAGGCTGATGACTATGTTGTATTCTCTGGGATATGCTCAGAGTCAGACACACAGAGCAGTCAGATCATCCACTCGGACCACAAGAGGTTTCGTTTTTTTCCTCCCTGCATTCAAGAGTTTCTTGCAGCTATGTATGTCATCTTATCATTTGCACGTGACAAGAAGAATCTAATTCAGGAACCAACTAGTATGAAATGGATAGCAAAGCCAACGTTGTTTGATGTCCAGAAGTCTGCAGTGAAAAGGGTCTTAAAGAAAAAAGGACCCAAAACAGGACATCTTGACACTTTTGTGATATTTCTCCTCAGTCTCTGTGAGAAGTCGAATCAGGATATTGTTAACAAGTTCATGGGTTGGATAACAAAGTCACAGTCACAAAGCACAACACTTGCATTGAAGGAAGACAATGAGAAAATGATCAACTATATATCAAAGACTTTATATGAAGGTACACCACATCAGAGTGCATTACGCTTAAGATTTCTCCACGAACTGGGTGACCACTCTTTGCTGGAGAAAATCAAAAAGTACATCCGTAACGATATATCAGAAAACCTGGATCAGGATCTGATCGTATTGTTGCAGACACATAAGGGAATTCAACAGGAGTTTGAAATGAAGAACTACATGAAATCAGATGCAGATGTGACAACATTGATCCCAGTGGCAAAAATGTCAAATCGAGCAAAGTAAGTGGCAACAAACTGTGCAGTCTGTAATTCATACACATCATAACTTTCTACTCTGTAGAAAATATTACAGATTCACGCCCCCCAGGTATTGATTCGAATGGCATTATACATGTGGATGAGTCTGAGAATGTTTTCTGCAGGGTAACATACAATACTACTACCATAGATCAAGCTGTGTCATGCAATAGCATGACTTATGCTCATAGTTCTATTCCAACGTTGATTTCTACCCAACGTATAGTAAAAAGAAAAGACAAATTTAAAACTAGAAACCTAACAAATATTCTTTCCATACCTCAGCATATTCCTCAAAAGCCAGAGGCATTTTCAGCTAACATGGGTTTACTAAATATAGGTGCACTTACTACCAAAACCTTTGCAATCAATGATTTTATTAGTGAAAAAAAATTGGATTTTCTGTTTCTTGTTGAAACCTGGCTGACTTCAGACAGCGAAGCTGTTCTTGTTGAGACTTGTCCCCCAAATTATAATTTCTTCCACTCAATTAGACAAGGCAAACGAGGTGGTGGAATTGCCTCCATTCTCTCAAACAAATATAGTTGCGCACGAGTCAACTTTGGCGAATTCGCTTCCTTTGAGTATATTGCCCTCACTCTGAAGGCTGACCCAGCTGTACTTCTATTAACCTTATACCGCCCTCCTAAACTATGGACTGGCTTTCTCGACCAGTTTTCTGAACTTATGTCGCTCATCATCACTAGCTATGATCGGATAATTGTAAATGGCGACTTCAATATTCATGTCAATAAGACAACTGATGCTAAAGCCAGTAAGTTCCTTAATGTGTTGGACAGTTTAGAGCTAAAGCAGCATGTTACAGGACCCACCCACAACCTTGGCAACACCCTCGATCTAGTCATTTCCAGAGGGATAGAAGTCACAGACTTATCAGTAAATGATATAAATATGTCTGATCATCATTGTGTATCTTTTAATATTGTACTACATACTCCAAAAATTCATCCCGAAATTGCAATCAAATCGCGACTCTTGGACATTAGAGCAGAACAGCAGTTCATAGCTCTTATAGACTCCATAAATTTAGATATTTTACATCATCCCATTGATCAAATGGTAGAGGCTCTCAATCGTGAATTAGGCGCTCTGCTTGACAGAGTGGCACCCTTAAAGACTAAAAAAAGGCCCTGTAGCAAACTGACACCTTGGATGAACGAAAATATCCATGATCTAAAAAGATCATGTAGGAAAGCTGAGAGAACATGGAGAAAAACTAAGTTACAGGTTCACCGTGCCATTCTAAAAGAAAAAATTGCAAATTATAATAGAGCTATTCGGAATGAGAGGAGGAACCACTTCTCTAAGGTAATTGCTGAAAACAGTGGAAACTCTAGGGTGTTGTTCTCTACCATTGATAGGCTATTGCATCAAACACCTTTTGATACACTCAGTCAGGCATCCTCTCTAAGATGCGCAGAATTTGCAGACTTCTTCAAAAACAAAGTCATTTCTATAAGGGAGGCTATTGGTAACACAAGTAATATGTTTGATAGTACACCCAAAAACAGCCCCCCAAAATTAAGGTCCTTTAGCACTATTACTCAATCTGAGCTTGGTAAAATTATAACTCAAACCGGCTCCTCAACATGTGTTTTAGATCCAATCCCTACTACATTCCTCAAAAAAGTATATGATGGCTTAGCTCCCTTTTTTCTCAAGGTAATAAATACCTCATTAGAAACAGGTATATTTCCAACTGCTTTTAAAACCGCTGTTGTGAAACCTTTACTTAAAAAGTCAAATCTTGACCATACCAATCTGAGCAACTACAGGCCTATATCAAATCTATCGTTTTTGAGCAAAGTACTTGAAAAAGTTGTTTGTAATCAGTTAAATACCTTCCTCAACGAAAACAGTATCCTTGAAAAATTCCAATCAGGTTTTAGATCAAATCATAGCACAGAAACGGCTCTAGTAAAAATAGTCAATGATCTCAGACTAGCTACCGACTCAAACAAAGTCTCAATCCTTATTCTTCTGGATTTGAGTGCGGCATTTGACACCATTGATCATAGCATCCTAATTCACCGCCTTGCGAAGTGGGTGGGTCTCTCTGATAATGCTCTAAACTGGTTTCAAACCTACATTACTGGCAGAGATTTTTATATCAGTCTAGGAGATCATGTATCTGAAAAACAAGACTTGCCTTTTGGTGTGGCCCAGGGGAGCTGCCTTGGTCCCCTGCTATTTTCTCTATATATGCTTCCATTGGGAAACGTCATAAGTCAACATAATGTAAACTTCCACAGCTACGCAGATGATACCCAATTGTATCTTTCTGTGGAGCCAACTAACCCAGATGGCCTTTGCTCCCTCACTGCATGCCTAACCTCCATTAATCAGTGGATGAGCAAAAACTTTTTGAAACTAAATGATGACAAAACAGAGGTACTTCTGGTTGGACCAAAACTAAAGCGAGATATTATTCTTAGTAATCTGGGGAACTTGGCACACCAGGTCAAACCAAAAGTAACAAGCCTCGGTGTCATCTTAGATGCAGAGTTAAGTTTTAAGCCCCATATCAGTAAAGTTACTCAGACAGCCTATTTCCACTTGAGAAACATTGCCAAAGTGCGGCCCTTTTTAACTCAACAAGATGCAGAAAAACTAATTCACGCCTTTATCACTAGCAGGTTAGACTACTGCAATGCACTTTTCACTGGTCTTCCCAAAAAACATCTAAAGAAATTGGCACTCATACAGAACTCTGCGGCTAGACTTTTAACTAAGACTAAGAAGAGAGAACACATCACCCCTGTGTTGGCTGAACTGCACTGGCTCCCTATTTCCTATAGAATTGATTTTAAGGTTATGTTAATTACTTACAAAGCTCTGAATGGCATAGCACCTTCATATATCTCTGAGCTTTTAATATCTTATCAACCACAAAGGAAACTTAGATCATCCAATTCTAATCTTTTAATCGTACCCAAAGTGCTCCACAAACAAAGTGGAGAAGCTGCGTTTATCCATTATGCCCCCAAACTATGGAACACCCTGCCTCTGTACATCAAGCAGGCGAGTTCAGTAAATATTTTTAAAAAAGATCTGAAAACATACCTGTACAGGAAAGCTTTTAGTTAACTCATCTTATCCTGTAGACTACATTTTCAGATTATTCTACATCTGCTACTATTGGAGGGCGCAGCCAGCCAAAAGCAGATGGGCTCCCCCTATTAAGTCAGGTTCTGCTCAAGGTTTCTTCCTGGAATATGGGAGTTTTTCCTTGCCACAGTTGCCATATGGCGTGCTTGTGGGGGGTAAGAGGGTTAAGGCTGCCAGTCTTATGACGTCATTTTCTATATTTTTGATATGTTGCTGAGTATATCATAAACAGCAAAGAAAAGTGATTGATAATGACTGACTATTATTGTGTTACATGCTTCAAATGTAAAGCACTTTGAGCTGCATTCTGTGTATGAAAGGTGCTATACAAATAAAGCTTTATTATTATTATTATTATTATTATTACTTAGAGACTATTTCTGATGTGTTAAGGCCTAGTGGCAGAGAACTAGGGTGCCATTTGCAATTAACAATTAGCGTTACAGCATTTTAAAAAAGAGCGCTACAATTTTAAACAAATTAAAAATCTCTTTTTCACACATTGTTGCAAAAATTACAATATCTTTTTCTAGGATAACATTCATATTTAACATTTACAGTTAACATTTATATTTAACATTGATATCAAGCATTTCACTTCATATTTTCCCTTAGTACAAAATCCTAGAAAAAGATACTGTCATTTTTACACCAATTTGTCTCTAAATGTGTGAAAAAGAGAGAGTTTAAAATTGTAGCGCTCTTTTTTACATTTTGTAAAGCTAAATGTGCTAAAACTGTGCTGGATAGAACAATATACCAAATTTTACAACTGGCACCCCATAGAGAACATCTTTTAAAGGGATATTCCACCATTTGGGGAATTACGCTCATTTTCCACCTCCCCTCCAGTTAAACAATGGATTTTTAGCTTTCTCTAGTTCATCCAGCCGTTCTTTGAGTCTGACATTTGACATGGAACTATATTTTCATCCCGGCGTAATAATCAAGGAATGTTGCGAACATACCATGGGCGCAGAAACATAATGCTATCACACACCACCTGAACATAGTCCCCGTAGGCTGGAGTTTGAGCTCGAGCAGATTATTCCGCCAGAATGAGAGTAGTTCCATGTCAAATCAGCCTAGAAAATCGCCACGTTTCATTTTCCGTTAGTCTTGTTACACTTTCTAACTTGAGAAGAGACAAGTTTTAAATAAGAAAATTTCTGGAAATCTTAGTCACTTTTAAACGTGATGTTAGTGGGCGAGATGCTAATGGTCTAATCCGATTCAATGATCTATGCTAGGCTGGAGCTAAAAGTGGTATCGCCAGACTCAGAGAATGACTGGATGAACTGGAGAAAAGTAAAAATCAATTGTTTAACTCGAGGGGAGGTTGAAAATGAGCGCAATTCCCCAAAGAGTAGAATATCCCTTTAAAAAATGTGTTTGTCTTGATATGACAGGACAGTGAAGACTTGCAGGAAGTGAGTGGGAGTTAGAGATGAGGGTGGGACCCTGTGGGTGCTCAGACCTGAATGACATTTCATTTTGATGCCTTCACTTTCAATCTAGGTTGAACCGGTGTAACCTGACTGTAGCTAGCTGTGACAGGTTAGCCCAATCACTTAGGAATACTCGCTCCTATGTTACGGAGATGGACCTGAGCGAGAATGAGATCCGTGATTCTGGGGTGGAGAAAATTTCCTCAATGCTGCAGGCTGGGTATTGCTGTAATATTGAGTGTTTAAGGTAGGACTCAACAATGCAAACAATTCTGTATTTGTGTTATCTATCCATGGTACCAAACACTTTGGCAGTCTTCTACACATATTTTCTCAATGAGCATGTTTTTTAAGACATATTGAATTGGAGTAGACAACTACAAATGCTTATATGTGATAGGATCTGGGAAAACCCAACACATGATGAAATGTTCCCAATTTAAGATTCTGATATCATCCAGGATGTTGCTAGGATTGGATCCAGGATGTTTCTAGGATGGTTGCTTGGATTGTATCCAGGATGTTGCTAGTGGACGGCATCCAGGATGTTGCTAGGATAGTATCACAATCTTGAGCTGGTGGAATATCACCAGAGAGGGTTGAAAAGGACCAGTAAGGAGCAGTTTTTGATTTCACCATATGGGGTTTTCTCAGATCTCAGATACATCTTCACCAGTATGCATACATGTGCTCATTGGATACTAAACCCACAACCTTGATGTTGTTAGCACCTTGCTGGCTGCAATAGTTGAGCTGATCTATGTACCTTGAAAGACCTTAAAAGTAAAGATTATGTGATACTTCCTCCCTCTACAGTTTTGTCTGCTGTGGACTGACATATTTGTCTTGTGAGATCCTAAGCCAAGCTCTGCAAACAAAGGACTCACATGTCAGAGAACTCGACATCAGCAACAATGACCTCGGTGACCAAGGACTGATCTCCCTCTCCTTGGCCATGGCTAATGTGAACTGCAAGCTACAGACACTGAGGTAGTAGAGCATCAGCGAAGTGCCATTTCTGGATGGATGAATACTTGTTTACAGTTTGCACTTTATGGGCCCTATTTTCGTGACGCAAAACCCAGCGCAAAGCATATTATTATCCCGATGCAAAGCTTTTTCCTGACTTACACTTCACTTTTATTAAACAATGCGCCCAGGGGTGTGGCAATTAATGATATAAGGTGTGGTCTGGCGCATGATCTAAAAATCGCTATCTTACACCATCTAAAAAGCATGACGCCACTGACTAAGAAAAACCTGTTCTATAGCGAAAGGCGCATATGAATCACAGCTGAAGACGCACTGTCACAAGATGTAAGCAGAAACTCCTCTGCAAGATAAATGTACTTAGGTTTTTTATTCAGTCATTCAAACATAATAGGGGTAAGTGTTGCTTTTTGCAGGCTATGTATTTGATTGTAACCCATTGTTAGTCAATAGTGAAAGTAATTAACCGTATATAACTGTTTTGTCGTTGACTATGTCACCACGGTGAAGTTAATTTCACTTTGCCTATGAGTTCAAATAATAGACGAGTGCAGATGTGTGTAGCCTATAGTCTGCTAGGTTTTAGTAAAGCATGGTTTAGTTGAATACCTGTTCCATACGGTCTCGTGTGCAAACATTCCTTCAAATGCACCGCTGACTATGAAAATACCGATGTGCTGTTTGAAGTTGTGCTGTTTGCTGTTAAAGGGAATGACAGATGTCATTCTCATTGGTTTAAAGGATGTTATGCCCAAAACACACCCACATAAGATATAAGAGCCGCCTTTTTGCACCAGGCACCTGACGTTTGATAACAAAACCACCCCAAATGTGGACTGGACAAACCCCTAAATGTATTTAAACTATTCACCAGTGACCATGCATTTTAAATCGCTAAGATTGAGAGCCCTATATCTTTAAATTACGGTTGAACACTGAAGCTGAAGTTGATACTCCAGAGAGGTCTTAAGAGTCATTATAGCACCAGGTTCATAACATAATGGGTGTGTTCGAAATGGGAGACAGCTGCCTACTGCCTCCCTCCCTTCATAGAGAGCTGTCTCACTAGACATGACTTTGGATTAAATGCATCTTTTAAAAACGAGCGTAGCACTCTAGAATCTTTAACACTACGGTATGACGTTAGCAAAGGCCTGACGTTAAACTAAATTAGCTTACGTAAGCTAGCAGGCTAACGGTATAAATTAGTTTTACGGCCGGCAGATATATCAGACCAGACGCTATTAATGGTTACAACAATGGCATAATCAGATAGTAAATTGTTTATTTATCATCTCTAATCTAAAAATCTAAGCAAAATAAGGTCACACAAATGACATTTTAAACAGATTCAGCAGCCATTACCGATGTCATCCGCCATGTTTGTTTACCTTTCACAGCTGTTTCAGACGTTGCCCATAGGGATTATGGGTAGGAGGGAGCATGAAGTGTGCATCGATGCTGCCTCCAAAAATGACCGTTATTTGGGAATTCTAAGATATCTTAAAAGGCAGCAGAATTTGTTTTTTTCGGTTTCGAACCGCACTTGCTGCCTTGCTCCCCAGTTAGATATCTTAAAAGGCAGCAACTTTACCCGTTTCGAACACACCCAATGTATCTTCATGTAGACATATACAGCTGTGTTCTTTGTTTTCAGACTTGCCTGCTGTCAGCTCACATCAAAAGCCTGTAAGGAGCTCAGCTCAAGGCTGCAGTCAGCTGATTCAAGTCTGAAACATCTGGACTTGAGTTTCAATGACCTTCAGGACTCAGGTGTTCAATGTTTTGCTGGTATAACAAATCTAGAGACCCTGAGGTGAGATCAGTGGTTTTTGTCTGAGTAAAATCTTGAGATGTTATCAAGGCCTTTTCTAATTGAAGACACCATCTATCTATCTATCAGTCTATCTATCTATCTATCTATCTATCTACTATATCTATCTACCATTGAAGTATAGTAATACAATACAATCTCTATAGTAGGTCTATGGTATATAACTTCTATGATGTTCTGTAATACCTCTATAATACTGTATCTTTCCCCTCTATAATTTTCTTATAGTAAAGTCTTATAGTGCAGTCTTTAGGGGGGGATCACATTAGCCAGTGGCAAGCCGCAGGTTTCCTATTGTTCTCTATGGTCTGGCAGCAGAACGATGGCAACGCTGGCTGAACTTGGTTCAACTTTCAAACCGCCACGCAAGCGTATTCAATTGACAAACCGTTTGTGTTGCTTAGGAAGGAGACAAAACGTATTATGGTCTGAGCATTGCATTACGTTTGCTGCTGACGCTTGCCGCTGGCTAATGTGATCCCCGCCTTATAGTGGTCTACTCTTATAGTATGGCCAAATACAGCTATACAGATATACCTGAGCACTAGTAATCAATCCAGTTGCAATGTTCCATTAATTCAAAACGAGAGAGTAGGGATTTCATAACATCACATTTGACAGTTATTGATTTTTACCGAGTTACCGATTTTCTTTGTGAATGAATAATGTATCATAAATAAATAAATGTTCTTCCTTAAAATACAGGGGTCATAAGTATTGGCACCCCTATATTAAATTCCCATAGAGGCAGGCAGAGTTTTATTTTTAAAAGCCCGTTACTTCATGGATCCAGGATACTCTGCACCCTGATAAAGTTCCCTTGGCCTTTGGAATTAAAATAGCCCCACATCATCACATACCCTTCACCATACCTAGAGATTGGCATGGTTTTATATCAGTTAGCCTATTAGCTGGTTTGATATGCATTGAGCTCAATGAGCATAAAAATAAAACCATGATGTGGGGCTGTTTTAATTTCTATGGCGTCTGGATCTCCCAAAATATGTGGACATCCCTAGTAAGTTTTAATTCCAAACACATCAACAGCTAGAGGCCAAAATGCCTTTTTGCTAAATTCAGTGCCACCCAGAGGTCTGATAGTATATTTTTACTACCATATTTCAGTTCTTTGCAGATGGGGCAAATATTACTTAAAAGTAAGTTTAAAAGTTGCATATCAATCCAATTTCAAACTAGTTGTACTTTTATCAATTTAAAGAACACAGTATCATACCAACTCCAATGTCTTTACTTTAAACGGTGGAAAACGTCATTCGACGCCCAACTATTAATATTACGCTTTCAGTTCAACATCTTTATAGGCTACTTTAAACTGTGATCTTAGTTACGCAATCTAAAGATGGTTTCATACATCTGTTATGACCAGCAACACTCTTATGCAATTTCATTTTCAGGTGAGAGATTCTTAGGCAAGCAGTCCCCCCAAATGTAGCCGTAAAGTGGGGAATGGCCAAGAACCCCGGCTACCCTGAAAAGCTTAATCCGATAAGCTCCAGATTGTGTCCATAGGACCGAATATGTTTTTGTCTGAAACATATATGGCTATTTACAGAACTATTGTTCTAACGCCAGTCTCATAGAGACAAAAGTATTCTCAGTGATACTTACGGGCCATTTACAGGAACAAAACAAGCTTGTTACTAACGCCCAACAGTCTGACAAGGACTATTTAGGACTCACTTCCCCAATATCTCACCAGAAAATATCAATTACCTTACCTTAAGAGTGTGCCGTCAAACACACTGTTGAATATCTCTCAGCAAAATTTGAATCCAATTTAAATCCAAAGTTTTAATCTCACGGTTGGAACCTCCATAACTGATAGTATTTTTTTACTACCATATTTCTCTTAAGACTCAATCAGGACTATGAAAGATCAGGATCCAGGCATTTATTCTTTTTAATGAGGGGCCAGTGCCCCTCAAGGGAGAAAAGTACATGTTTGTGTCACCCCATCATGGATTTCACCAGTATTCTCTGATACAGAAACAATCTACCAAATTTAAGTTACACACAAAGAGAAGGAGTGACCTACTAGTATGAATATGCAAGGTAAAGGTGTGGTGTGTGTGGGGGATGTGGCCTTTTGGGTGACATCAAGTCTGGCCAGCTTCTATTGTCTTTTAATTAAAACTACCCCCTTTCCTGGGAAGTCCTTCAGAGGCCTGGACACATGCTGTTCTACAAACATTAACATTTCACACAAGCTTTCATTGAATTCAAGGATAAACAAAGGATGCTTGCATAGGACAAGGACAGGAGAAATACAGTAGACTATAAAGCTTATTCACAATTCTTTCAGGTCAAAGGTCACCAAATGTTTTGAGCGTCCTCCTGATGGGGGGCTTGAGTCCATGTACTAAGTTTGGTTTTGACAACATGAAAGGGTTGCTGAGATATGAGCTCACTTCCTGTCTGGCGGCTTCGCCACCGATTTCGATTGGCTGTTACGGACGAACAGTTTTAGATATGACTACAAAAAGCACCTCTTTTGTGAGACTTGGTCTGAAGAGCATGTGTGTCAAGTTTGGTGAAGATCAGATGAGATCAGATGTGAAAACTTTTTAGTGTTTTTGATTAAATCCAATATGGCGGCCAAATCAATTATGTTATCGTCACAAGTTGGCCTGTATCGGTCTAAGGATCTCCCAGAGTATTACCAGACACCACTAGCAAGTTTTAATTCCAAACAAATCAACAGCTAGAGCCCAAAATGTATTTTTGCTAATTGCAGCACCTCCTAGTGGTCAAAGGTCACAACATTTCTTGAGTGTCCTCCCCATGGGTTCCTTTGAAGAACACATTTTTTTTATTTTCAAAAATCAGAAATACTGATTATTATTGTTATTATATGCAGTAGTAGATTAACAGTCTGTAATACTGATCTTACTGCAGACTGGCCTCCTGCAACCTTACAGAAGGGAGTGGCCAGTATATTGGTGAGCTGCTGCAGTCTCAAACCCTGAAAGAGTTGGATTTGACCAACAACAACCTGAAGGACTCCGGAGTGGAGCAGCTCCTCTCTAGAGGCTTGGCAAGTGCAGACTGCACACTGGAGAAGTTAATGTAAGTCAGTGAACATCTGATGGAAGTATAATCATCTAAGTCAGGAAGTCTTGGGATATTATGTAGGTCTAAACATTACATCACTTGAGAGGGACGTACTGTACTTTGCACAAGTGCAAAGCTTTAAGATGTTTTTGAGAAGATATATGCGGCTTGTATCCATGCATCATTGTCGTGCCTGAATAATATGCATACTGTATCTTTCTTAGCTTCACATATTGAGATAATAGTTTAATTTACCACACAAAATGTTCTGTAACCGCAATTTCAAATTCCATGCAGATTGAAGAAATGTGGGATCACGCTGAAAAATGAGAGCTGCTCTAAAGTTGTGTCCGCGGCCATTAAGTCTGAGAAGTGTCACCTGAGAGAGCTGGACCTGAGTTACAATTATCTACTGGACTCTGGAGCAAAGGCTGTCATTGTGGCTGTAGTGGACGCATCCAGCAAGACTGAGAGACTGAGGTTAGGAGGAGCAACTGGTGAAGGCCATGGTTTCTCAGCCACACCTCTCCCTACTCAAATGCACATTTCATTTTATGACAGATATGTGTTCATCACCTAATCACAATATCCAAGTAGATGACTACATGATATGAACAGAGCTCAACATCATCTACATATATTATATACACACTTCTGGTCAAAAGTTTGGGGTCACTTAGACATTTCCATTCCACTCCATCATAGACAGAATACAAGCTGAGATCAGTCACATTGTTTTTTTTTTCAGGGCAGCAGTTTTCAGATTACATTATGTGCTTACATAATGCAAAAGGGTTCTCCAATGTTTTCTCAGTTAGCCTTTTAAAATGATATCAGAAGTAGTAAACAGAATGTGCCTTTGAAACATTGGATGAATGGTTGCTGATAATGGGAAATGTATAGATATTGCATTAAAGGATTAGCCTGGCTAACGCCAGACCTCATCTCATTGAGATGGGGTCTGTGTCCTACACATTTATTTTCTCGCATTCGAGATGTGGTTTACAAATGCCCAGAGCCATTTATTGGGCGCTACGAATGTCTATCAAATGCTTCTGTACTGTACATAGCTCATAAACGCTTCGGTGTGTTGTCATCGTCTTGCCGCCCCCCCCTCCGTTCTGTAATTGGTTCCTTTGTTGAGGTGAAAATTTGGTCCATGGAATCCAGGCTGCCTAGCAGTGTGAATAAAATCGTGCGTGTATGGCATCTGCATATGTAGTACGAAGCGTCTAGCATCACCTTTGTATATTTCTTTGTCAATTTAGCCCAATGCTGTCTCATTCTTTCTCCATTGCCTGTCTCTGCAGTCTTGCATGTTGCGCACTGACGGAGAAGACCTGTGAGCTCATCTCCTCTGAGCTGAAGGTAGAAAACCTGGCGACCTCCTGCTTGAGAGAGATCGATCTGAGTGACAACAGCCTAGGGTCCACTGGAGCGATTGCACTCAGCAGTGTGTTAAAGAACACCAACTGCAAGTGGGAGAAACTCTGGTAAATGACTAGTAACTGTAAACGCCCAATATGAACACTCTTATCACAACAGGTTTGTAAGGTTAGACATCACTTAAAGTCTGGCATGGTAGCTGGCATAACATTTCCTTAGGTGTTATAATGTGGCCAATTTGGTTAATATTACAGTACAGTGGGCATCGCTTTCAAATGGCCACTTCAGTTGCGCATTACGAGGCGTGAAGCTGTGTGAAGCTTTAGTACCACTTTCAGCCACTGTGCGTCGCTCTGCCACTGTACATCGCTCTGCCTGCCGCCCCTTCTGAAAAAGCTCGATTTACCTCGATTTAGGCTACTTGAGTATGGCGTAAGGCTTGACTACACGGTGGTAACGAAAATCGAAATCGAAATTTGCTGTCTACATTATTGTCAGTGTTGGGGGTAACGCAACTACGCAAATCAAAACAGTGGTGTGATAATTGAGCCAGTAGAGAAATAACTGTTCAGAATTAATCTGTAGCCTTGGGTAGGCTTCTGCGACGTTTTTATAGAGGCTTAGACAACTATGACCCACGTTTTGGTTTCGTAAATTAATTTGCCCTACTTCTTGACTGCAATGTAGTCAATTGACTGCTTGACATATAATTTTTATTTTTCTGTACAATAAACAAATACATCTGCTTTATGCCGCAGAATTAAATTCATATTTGGAACTTAGTCCAATGCATCATTACACTACGTTAGTGTTTCCCAAAACCATAGTAGCAACGAACGTTCACAACCACTATCGTAAAGTTGTGTAGTTACAACTACACCTTTCGACCTGTGGTAGAATGCTAGTAGAAGCGTAGTTCCAGGGATCTTCATGTCAAAGACGTCACTAACGCCAGTTATTTGTTTGCAAATTAATAATTATAAATATATTTAGGTTTCTAATTGATATTTACACTTCTAACCACCATACATCCATATTTTAAAATGCCCAAGGCAGAAAATACATAAATTAAAAGTCAATTTGCAGCCATGTGCACGTAAGTAAAAATCACACACCTGCAGATAATACGGTGGTGCGCACTTTTTGACGAGTCAGTTGAGAATATGTAGCCTTTGATTTTCATGGAGGGGGGGGGGGGGGGGGGGGGTTCTTGTTAGTTTACGCAAACCAGGCCAAGAAGGCTGATTCTGATTTTGATAATATGATCTGCACAAAAGATAAACTTAGGTAAACAACGATGTAAATATTGTTGTCAAAACCCAGATTCGAACTCTTGGACAGGGGACTGATAACTGCTGTGCAACAGCGGCTGTCATCTGCCGGCCTTAACGCAATGCGCCACAGAAGTATGTGCAGGTGCCCGTTCACGTGCTACTAAACGTCATTAACCACCTTAGTCCAGACTACTGAAGTTTGGAAACTATCATGGTCCAAACTTACAAAGTACTATGTAAGTAGGCCTACGACAGTTTTGGGAAACAGTCGTAACTTACATGTTGGTTAGTTGAACGATGCATCCTGTTAGTAAAAAGCTAACCTCCGTAGTTGTATGGGAAACGCACCCCAGATTAGCTTGAAGGCCATTAGCAATCTGTTCATTTTATTTTATGAAGCCTACACAGTAGATCACATGCCACATTCTCACTTTCAATAGACAGATGCAATAACCATTGGTCAAGTATTATTACTTCATACTATCATAAAAATTCAACGAATAGCATTTTGCAACTTGATAAAACACTGGATTACATATCGTAGGCACAGGAGAAAACTTGTACATCCATTGGCCCGTGGGGAGATCACATGCCAGTTGCCTCTCCCTTCAGTGCTATGACTCTGTTGATGACTTTGTCCAGATGGTCTATGTATTTATTGCAACGTTCTGCTGTGAGTTTGTTTCGCCAAAAAAAACTCTATTGCAGATATCAATGCGTATTTGTTCATGGGTTTGGCCTCACAGCAGAGGCTTAGACAACTATGACCCACGTTTTGGTTTCGTATATTAATTTGCCCTACTTATTAACTGCAATGTAGTCAATTGACTGCTTGACAGGTTATTTTTATTTTTCTGTACAATAAACAAATACATCTGCTTTATGCCGCAGAATTACGCACTTGGCCAGCCTATAAAACGGGCACATTTTGGAGAGAATAGAGAATGTACGCACACAAGAATCTGTAGGCTATTTGTGGCTGGTTACCAGCAAACAATGTTTAATGCATTAACTCAAGACGTCAAACATTTTCTAAACAATACAAACAGAAAGGATGCAGCAGGCAGCAAATGTAGAAGAGTCATTTCCAGTGGAAGAACAAAATGCTGAATGAAGCCCAAATATATGAAGGCATATGTGGCAAGTTGTTATTTTTTGAAGACGTAAATGGTTGGGCTATAGGCCTAGTTTGCAAGAAGGAGACATACAGCGTGAGCATGCCACACTATCCACAGCTGTGGTAGCGGGGGTAGGAGGATTACTGTTAGCGCAGAATTTATATAAAATTCTTCAACAGAAGGCCTGCCTCGAATGCAGCCTCGAATGCAGCCTCGAAAAGGCCTGTGGTTTGTGCAGCCTACATTAAGTAGGTTAAATAACAGATCTGCCACAATGTGCGGTATGATGATTTTTTACGAGCAAGATGTTTTTGGTGCCCTATGCGCACTGCATGTTCTTAAATAACAATGATCATCAGTAGCCTAATATTCGACCATTATTTTGTGTAAATGGGCTATGCATTGGGTTAGACACCAGGGGCCATATTCACAAAGCCTTTTATCTTACCACTAGGAGTAGGCTACTCCTAAATATAGTGATGGGGACGAGACCGCCTATGCCGAGTCCGAGTCAAGACCGAGTCTTTGAAGGGTCGAGACCGAGTCGAGACCGAGTCTGTTGGTTTTCAAATACAGTCGAGTCCGAGTCAAGACCGAGTCTTTGAGGAAGCAAGTCCGAGTCGAGACCGAGTCCTTTAGGAGTCGAGACCGAGTCAAGACCAAGACCATAAAAAAATTGCAGTTTTAATATTCATAATTTAATATCACCCCAGTTAATAATCAACAGTTAGGCCTACAGACTAAGCTAGATTGGGAATTGTTTAGAGGAGCAGTCTTAACGTCTTAATATGGACTATGCTGACCTACAGACACTCACCGGCAGCAGAGCCATAGAGATAAATAAACGGCTCTGACGGCAGTATCTTTGCATTGCACCATGGGATGTCATTTTCAAATAATGCCGGTCAACATTGCATTTTATTATTATTGTTGTTATGTGTTGTCTGTTTTTTTATATGAACATAAAAAATGCGTTGGTCTCGAGGACTCGGTCTGAAATTACGAGTCCTTCTCCTCCCACTGTGGTCCGAGACCGAGTCAAGACCGAGTCTTTGAAGGAACGAGTCCGAGACGAGACCGAGAAAGCAGAAATTGGTCTCGAGACCGGACTCGAGTCCGAGACCGGACTCGAGTACTACATCACTACCTAAATAGCAATAAAAGATTTTAGCTAGGAGTTTCTCTTATTAAGTTATTCACAAAGCCTTTCAGACCTACTCTTAGTAAGGAAAAATGACTCCTGAACAGATTTTAGTGAGTTAGGAGTCCTCGACTTCTTTTAAGCTGTCTCAGAGGTGGAAAGTTGCGTTCGTTGGGGGCAGGGCCGGATTAACAATTCATAGACCCTTGGGAACAAATGTCTGATGGCCCCCCCTGCCCCCCAGCCTACACAGACTGTAGTGAAGTCTGTGTAGGGTTTTCCAGCTCCATTTCTTTTTACGAGACACCCTGTTCACTTGAGACCTCTGCCGTTGCAGCGTCGTTGCAGCGTCACTGGAAAAATACAAATTAAAGTCGCGTGATACCGCGTGATCCCGCGCGCGGACCGCGAGGGAAGCTGGCCAAGTCGAAGCACTGCCCACTGTACATGATAACTGATAACTGTAATCAGGGCTGTAGTCAAGACCACCTTTGTCGAGTCCAAGACAAGTCCAAGACCAGGACTAGTCAAGACCAAGTCAAGACCGAGTCCAAAGAGGTTCGAGTCCAAGACAAGACCGAGTCCAAAAAGGTTCGAGTCCGAGTCAAGACCGAGTCCAGGATAGGAAAAAAAGTCTTGTGCATGACAGTATCAAGACAATCATTTTGGGTTATTATTATTATTATTATCTAAAAGCAAAAACAGTGTGAACACACCCAGGATTTGTAAGTGTAGCTATTCCCCTTCTCCAATATTATTATAGGGCTGTCAAACGATTCAAAATATATATTTTGAAATGAATTAATCTCGATTAACCGCAATTAAAAAGTTCCTAAAGACTAAAGCTTCAACATAAATCACAAAATTAATGAGTAACCACAAAGGTAAAAGTAAAACACTTTTATATTATTTAAATGATAATACTGACACAGTAATTGTGTTTTAAAGTATTAATTTCTTAAGAAATACTACACATATGATGCTGTTTAACTCATTTGTAAATGGTGCACTGTTACTTTAAGCCCATTGTGGCCACGTTCTCATAATGATCTTTTTTTTACCAGCTCCATTGAAATATAGCCTATAGCTAGTCCACAAGCTCTAATATTGTTTGTACCACATGTATTGTACAATATTAACAATGATAAGCATGATATTAAGTTGGTATAAACAGTTTTCATTCCTTTGGAAATAGAAGCATGTAATGACATGATGCTAGCTAGACATTTTCTGTTTGCAATTAAAAGTGAATGATGAGCCTGAGCCAGTCACCTAGCTATCTGAATGGAATGTGTTTCAATCGGCATAATATGTGCTTCATGTAAACAAATTATTGAAGACTTCAAGACTCACCAGTTCCATTACACAAAGGCAAAGACAACTCTTCATATTTTTGTCCATTTTTCAAATCACAGTGAGTGCAGCCTACATACATGTTTATAACTGGTCAGTAGTGGAAATCGGATAAATCCGTAATCTCCTCTAACCTCGTCTTTGTTGCCTTCCTTTTATAAGTTTCTTATATTAAAAAGGAGATATCAATTATCATCAACAACGACAAGCCAGCTGGAGCCTGCCAATCGTTTTCTCTCCTCGTGTGCGTTCAGACGCGCTCTTAATTAAATGGAGTAGCATACGTTCAAGTTGGATCTTAATGGAGAGGAGCCGAAAAGTATCATCTTTATGTAACTGTTGCAGTTGGTGCATTTTGACATTGTAAACGTTATCTAAGAAGAGTGAAAAGCAGTTTGCAGTAAAGCTACTATTTGGCTAAATGTTGGTTCCTCTTTATCTTTAGCTAACTCCACAGACAGTAAAATAAACTCTCAGGCTTGCGGTTTTAGGTTTTGCGGCTTCCGTTACGTGACATCAGCCCCCCACAAAGGTAAACACTATTGAGTTAATATTTTGTAACGCATTATGTATTTCAAAATGAATCGCGGCGATTAACACGTTAATTTTGATGGCCCTAAAGACACCTGGACTCGGTCGAGACCAAAAGCCATATTTGGCAAGACCAGTGGCCGAGACCGAGACAAGACCAAGTCCAAATACTAGCGAGTCCGAGACAAGTCCGAGACCATAGAAAAACGGTCTCGAGTCCGGACTCGAGTCCAAGACCGGACTCGAGTACTACAGCCCTGACTGTAATATTAACCAATACATTATAACACAATGATGATGACACTAGGCGACACTAATTATCACTAGATACTATGGGCTCTATCTTGTGTCCCAGCGCAATTGACTTTGTATACTCACGCTTTGTCTTTCCTATTTTGCAGTCAGCACATATTGGAATTTTCCCTCCACAGGTACATGCCTGTAAATTAGGGAATTCGATTGCGCCCACGGGGGCGGTTCAGCGAAAAGACGAGGCGTGTTCCGGCGCAAACGTTCCGCCACAGACCAGGAACTCCCTGCTCTAAAGACTGTGGCGCAAAGCAGACCACAGGCCTGCATGAATGAATGCACTGCACACCAATCTACAGACACCCCCGTGCACAGACGGAAACATTCAAAGCCTTGATAATATTTGTCCATTTCCCGGTTTTGTTCGTGCATTGGTGACCTAAAAATTTAGTAGCCTATATAGTACAAGATCTACATGCAATATCTTTACAACAACGCCTAATTATGACCTATTAATTTGGACAACTTTATACAGGCCTATAAAGGCTAAAGTTACCTTTAGTTTTGTTTCAATTTACCGTTGTGTATGGCTTTAAACATCGCGTGCGCTTTAACATCAGCCTAAGCATTATTCCAGCTGCGATAAGGTTTTAAGCACCATAATTTTGCCTACCTTGTTGTAGCCTATCTGAAATAACTCCAAGCTTTGTTATGTTCCCTCCATCCTTTCGTTATTTTCAAAAAAACGTTTTATATCCATGATGGCCTTGAAGTCTTGAGTTAGTGAATTAGCTTAAATCAGCTTTTATGTGCTGTTAACCAGCTACAATTTCTGTAGTTGTTGCATCTATTCATTGTTATTCTCTCTCCTGCTCAAACAAATGTTGTGCGTGCATTAAGTTGATGATAACGTGTTTACAAACTCTACTTAACAGAAAATATTGTAAATAGCCTATTGTCATGCAGTTAATGGGATACTGTGCAGAGTTGCCTGAGGGCAAGGAGCCCTTGCTTGGCCGCCTGTGCTGCGCAACGCACACTTCGCTCCTCTCATCTATACATCGTAGTTCCCATTTCTGTAAACCATACATAATTTCAAAGAAAGTATTACCACTCGAGGGAAATCAGTGTGGTGTCCATTAAGATGTGAAAAAATAGGCATAAATCTAGTGTACACATTTTCACGAATCACGGATGTGTTGATGACATAAATTAGGAAATATTAGAGGACTTAATGAGACGTGATGTTGAATTGCATGCCGATGCCATTTAACCCAAATGCCCCAGCGGCAGCACGGGAGAGTATGTTAGATTACATTGTACATTGCAAAAATATCACCATGCATTCATAACCTCGTGATTCAGTGATCCCAAAACATCGGAAAGTATGTCTTTTTGACAATTCTGCATTACATTTTGTCAAGAGGAAAAATCAATAGCTAACTGTTCCCAACTGAACAGTGATTATAGCCTGTGAACGCTCCTGGCTGCGCCTGGCAAATACGCCACCATAATAGCAATCAGCTATGGAACAAGCGTGCCTGTTGTTAAAGGGAATGTGAGATGACGCTCTGATTGGTTTATTGCACGTTACGCCCAAACCGCACCCATGATTAATGTAGCTACTTCAGACCAGCCCATTTTAGATTTGCGTCGGGCGCAACAGTCAATTATCCCGCCGGTAAAATAGCATCAGCACCCAAGATCCACCCACAAAGCCCTAAGAGAGCTTTTACAGTTTGCTTCATAATTTTAACATAACATAACATAACATTATGAAAACATACAGTAGGGGCTAAAAAATGGTTTTAATGGTTGATTCAAGCTCTCCATTTGTTTGCAGTCTGTCGCTCTGCAGCATTACAGAAGATGGTTGTACAGGTCTGGCTAACGCCCTGAGAGGAAACCCATCCCACATGAAACATCTTGACCTGAGATTCAACCACCCTGGAGAACTGAATAACTCCAACAGTGCACTAGAGGGTGGAGAGTTTCGTTTGAGAAAAGGAGAAGACAGATGTACGTCTAAAATGTCATTGTTTACAGAGAAAAAAAACTTTATCAACATGTCTCTACATGGTTATGGTTATGGATACTTAGCAGACACTTTTATTCAAAATGACTTACATTATAACAGTAACCACTAGCAGGACACGGTACACATACAGTACATTGTAAGAGCATCAATTATACCGTTAGTAAAAAAAAAGGCTAATAGCCTAATAAATGAATAAATTAATGAATTGATTAATTAATGAAGGATAGATTTCAAAGCTAGATGATCTATAAAGTGATTCTAACAGCCTCACCTTTCCTTGTGTGCGCAGATGAGTGTACACTTACCCCAGACGAAGACACCGCCCACCAGCGGCTCTTCCTGAAGAAGAAGAAGATCAGGTGGGGGGAGTGGGAGATCCCAGTCCCTCAGCTCTCCGACAGGTTCGACTGCAGGACGCAGGTGCTGTGCAAAGAGCCGCTGACCGGCCGCTGTTACTGGGAGGTCAAGTGGAGCGGACTGGTCTCCATTGGTGTGGCCTATGCTGGGATGGCCAGAAAGGGTGAGGGCCCCGACTGCACCCTTGGCCGCAACAGTCGCTCTTGGAGTCTGGACTGCAGTGATTCTAACTACACAGTCTGGCATGATAACAAAAAGACGGACGTGCCACTGCCGCCCTCTGGGTGTCACCGTGTGGGGGTGTATCAGGACTGGCTGGACGGCACCCTGGCCTTCTTCAAAATCAAGACGGTCTCCAACCAGCGCACATTCTTCCACCTCCACACCTTCAAGCACAACTTCTCCCTGCCTCTTTACGCTGGCTTCAGAGTCTGCCGTGACTCCTCTGTGTTTATCTGCCCACAGACATCACAGAAAAAGGCCGCGTAAAACATACTACACACACACAAGCACTCTCTCTCTCTCACACACACACACACAAAATATTTCAAAACAGTGCTTAAGCAAACGAAGCAAAACTGTAATTGATCTAAAAATTATTTGCATTTCTAAGTTATAGGAATAAAAATTCTTGTGATGCTTGTTAATTTGTTTATGTTTCATTGTTTAATTTTTGTGATGGGCTGATGTCCTCTTGGATGTAATCTGGCAATGATCTTGTTGATCCAATATTGCACAATTGCAAAATATTTCACCAAATGTATCAGTTTGCTTTTCTCAGTGCCTCCTTTTCTGATGATGGTGTTCACAAGACAATTGTGAGAAATCTAGCTAGTTTTAGACCACACAATTCATAATAATTATTGCTACATAAGGTAACCATACTAATGCTATATAAGATGCATTTACATTTTGCTTTAGGTTGAAAAAGGTTATCCAATATCTCAGAGTAAATTGTATTTGCTGATTTTATTTGTACTGAATGATCTTTTGAAATAAATGTACTCTAACAAACAGATTGAGTTGCCTCCATGACTTGTCGATGCTCAAATGAAATTATGAAGGTGAGAACCAAATGTGAGAACAGTGATGAGGAGCAGAGGGACACACACTCCCAGAGGACTCTCTCTATTTCTCTCTCTCTCTCTCTCTCTGTGTGTGCTAGAGTGCGCACAGTGTGTTGATAGTTTGTATGGGGGAGTTAGTCATGTAAGTTATGTTTTGGGGTATGGACTTATCTCTGAAAGTCTTTGTTTTGCAAACAGGCAAAGGACAGGAGAGGATGCATACACCACATTATTTCAGTTTCACAACAGGGTTCATATAGGTTAAGCAAAGCAATGTTTACTGCTGTCTATTGATCTGTTTCTTACTAGATTGGCACTGTGTGTGTGTGTGTGTGTGTGTGTGTGTGTTTCCTATTATCTGTGATGTTGTGTGTATCAGACAAGTGCAGCTGTGGACCCACAGTAAACACCTCAGTTTGTAAGGTCACGTGTGCCTTGGACTGTGTTTGAGGAGCTTATTCTCACTAATATTCCCGTCCGAGTTTTCCAGAGTCTCTCTCACACACACACATGAACACACACACACACGCGCACACACACACACGCGCACACACACACACACACACACGCACACACATACACACACTCCAGAACAGAGACAGGGTGCCTAGCGATTGGGCTTCTCTACAGCACAGCAAAGAGAGATAAAGCCAGAGGGGGACAGTGGAGGGAAATAATCAGAGACCAGAGAGAAACAGAACACTATGATGACATGTTAGATGGAGAAATAAAGAAAGAGAGAGAGAGGTAGATAGAGAGGGGGGCAAAGACAAAGAGAAAAAAAAGAAAGTAAGAGAAACATGGACAAATAAAGGTAGATAGAGAGAAGAAAGCAAGAGTTGGAAGACATTTATGTTCACATTTTTTATTTTCCATCCTCTTCAGGTAAAGCCGGATTTGGTTGAGTAGTTTGTCACCTCTGACTATCACACTGTTTAGATAGACAGAGATAGATAGATACTTTATTGATCCCCAGGGGAAATTCAAGGTCTCAGCAGCATACACACAACACAAACACATTCTTTAACAGCAGAAAGAGTAATTAAAGTATATAATATAAAAACACAACTAAGCAGTAAGGACAGTAGAAGATAAAGAATATGCTAAATATACTAAAATACAAATTATACTAACACTTAATACAATATATAAAAATATACTAAAATACAAATTACAAAAATACAAATTATACTAACTAACACTTAATCTAAATCTAAATCATTTCTAAAAACAGTATCCACATAGTGGTGATTAATAAATCAGAGGCGCTTGCAATGACTGAGGCAGGGACTGAGCCTGTGATTCTCTGTGCATAGTAAGGTATGGTAAGGTGCTCTAAGGTGCTCTGTGTGAATGAGTGTCATGGTGGTAGTGCAATGGTGATAGTGGTCATGGTGATAATGCAAATGAGTAAGTCAACAGTGCAACAATGCAGAAATAAAGTAAAGTCTATATATCTATATATTTAACTATTTAAGAAAATGTATAAGTGTGGCCACAGTTCGGCTGTGGCATGGAGGGGGGGGGGGGGGGGGGGGGGGGCTTATGCATATGTGCTAATGTGCTAATATAGCACGCAAACAGTGAGGCATAAAGACAGTGGTACAAGTGGCTAGTGGACAGACAGTACCAAACATGGAGGGGGTGAAGAGGCAGACAGACTATGCAGAGAAGTCTATCTCTCCTCTTCCCTTAAGTGAGGCATTGAACAGTTCAATGGCCCTGGGGACAAATGACTTTCTCAGTCTGTCAGTTGTGCAAGGCAGTGAGCGAAGTCTCCAGCTGATCAGGCTCTTCTGCATAACAATAGTGCTGTGGAGTAGGTGACTCATTGTCCAAGATGTTGATCAGTTTGTTCAGGGTCCTTTTGTCAGATAGTGAAGTGATGCACTCCAATTCAGCTCCCACCACAGAGCCAGCTTTCCTTACCAGCCTGTCAATTCGCCCCACATCCTTCTTCCTTGTGCTTCCTCCCCAGCATACTACTGCATAGAAGAGGACGCTGGCAACAACAGACTGGTAGAACATCCTGAGGAGCTTACTGCACACATTAAAGGACCGCAGCCTCCTCAGGAAGTACAGCCTGCTCTGCCCTTTCTTGTAGAGTGCATCAGTGTTGGCTGACCAGTCCAGTTTATTGTCCAGGTGGAGACCCAGATACTTGTAGGTGCTAACCACCTCCACATTGACCCCATCAATGTGGACTGGTAGCAGAGTGGGCTTAGACCTGCGGAAATCCACCACCATCTCCTTGGTCTTTGAAGTGTTAAGTTGAAGATGATTGAGTTTGCACCATTGCACAAAGTCCTCCACCAGGCTCCTGTACTCATCCTCCTGCCCGTTCCTGATACACCCCACAATTGCAGTATCATCAGAAAACTTCTGCATGTGGCATGACTTGGTGTTGTAGCAGAAGTCAGATGTGTACAGGGTGAACAGGACTGGAGAGAGCTGTGAGTGTAAAAAGCACACCCTGTGGCGCTCCGGTGCTGCAGATCACAGTGTCAGAGAGACAGTTCTTCAGTCTGACGAACTGTGGTTGCTCGGTCAGGTAATCTGTAATCCAGGTTACCAGGTGAGCGTCCACACCCATCTGCAAGAGCTTGTCTCCCAATCTGAGGGGCTGGATGGTGTTAAAAGCACTTGAGAAATCAAAGAACATGATTCTCACAGCACTTTTCCCCTTGTCCAGGTGGGAATGTGTCCTGTGTAGAAGATAAGTGATGGCATCGTCCACGCCCACTTTCTCCTGGTAAGCAAACTGTAACGGGTCTAGTGCATGGCGTACCTGGGGTCTGAGCATGCCTAAGACCAATCGCTCCATTGTCTTTATCACATGTGATGTAAGAGCGACAGGTCTGTAGTCATTAAGCTCACTAGGGTGTGGCTTCTTAGGGACATTAGGGGCTTCTTTGGCATTAATTCTACACCAATACAAAGATACAGTACCTGAAACAGTAACATGATATCCTACCAAAAAAGACAGGCACTCTATATGGCAAGCACTGAACTAAATGTGTGTATTTCAATGCAAATATGACAAACTTTGAATAAATAGTGGCAAGTCGGGGGGGGGGAATTCAGCTAAAGCCAGAATAATATCTCTGATTAGATAACATGTCAACTGTATAATTTTGTCTGTCTAAAAACAAATTTTGCAAATTTTCATCTACAGTTTTGAACAGAATATGGGAATATCTGCTACATTTGTTGTAGCTTGGATGAGTGAACTCAACAAGTGTCAAACCAAATGTGAAACAACTGCAACAAAAAATAATCACATCAAATGAATGACAATCATGAAAAGCAAACACCAAATACATTTCCCCAAATATCACAGATATGCTGATGAGGACAACAGAGAATTAGCTGCATGACATATTACCTGGTTAGTAGACTCATTTCTCATTGTACTGTATCTTATTTCTTTATTTGTCCATCCTCCTTTCCTTCCTTCCTCCTGTCCTAACCCCTCCTAATTAATTTTGTGAAAGAAAGAAAGAAAGGAAAGAATGTTAAGAGGATAGAGGAATCAAGGAGAGACAGAGATGAGAAATGAGAGGCCTTTCTGAAACGAGTTACTTCACCCCAGAACCGGAGTGCGTAATCGGGAGAATTCCCGGTGGGCCGCTTCACTTTTGGGCCGGTCGAGGGAAAAATATTGGCAATTTGGCATTTGTCAATCTATCTTCTCTTAAAGTTGGCTACACACGTTCGCATTCTATGCCTAACACCGCAGCCTCTGCATGGGCTGTTCTCCCCTCCCAAGAAGAGTTAATTGGTTGGGTCCATATAGCCCGTCTTTCCTAAAAAGTTTTCTCAGATACCAGCCGGGCCGGCCCTACCGTAGTGATAAGCGTCAGGGAGGATTGATGGTAGAAAGATGCCACGAGGGACTGAAAAGGCCTGGTAAAAAAGACGAAAAGTATTGGAGGGAAATGCTGCCAAATGTGCCATGCTTCCAATTTTTTTTTTAAGAGAACAGACAAGTGGCAACTGGTAAAGAGAGATAGCCATGATTATAACGGCGTAATTGGGCTAATAACCTACTGGACGTTGTAGCGTTGTCAACCTATTCGCAAGTAACATATTAAATGAATTAAAATATTAGCATTTTGGTATCATCCAATATTATGCAAATATTGATAACAAAACTCAAGCTTGATCTGTGTATGCAGTAGCCTATAGGCCTAAAAACAAAAGTAGCCTGAGCAGCAGATCAGCCAGTCCCCCGCTGAAAATGATGAGCCCGAAATTAACTATGGCTATAGGGACAAGTAGAAAGTATAATAGAGTTAACCATATGAATTAAAGTTATTTTATGGAAGAAAGAACAGTAGGCTATGACAGCAGTAGGCTACATGATCAACCTATATGGCTTGTTTGCTCAGAAGTGGGTGTAGTAAAGGAGCAAATCACCAAACAACAACATGATAGCTGACCCATGCAGAAAAAAACATGTAAACAATACTGTTGGAGCTATTGGTGGTTTAATTTTCTTTAGTATTTAACATCCTTGATTTATTATTATTATTATAATTATTCATATTTGTTATTATTATTTGTTAATGTTAAACTAGGTTTATGTTTCTTTATTATTTGTATTTTTTGTTTTTCATTATAGTTTAATTTAAGCTTACGTTAATTGAATGGGCCGTCAGGTGCAGATTTACATATATGTAGGTCAAGTGGGATGGGTTTGAGAGGGCACCGGGGCATATGGTTTTTTACCAGGGATCAGAGAGGTGAAGGCTGTGTTTGCTGGCTGTAACTTGCTGAAATGGTGAATAAACCAACATTGAAATGTCTTTTCTGGTATGGACTTTGAATTGTTTTTCTTGACCATGCGTAAAGCCTAATTCACGGTGCCAGGATATGGCCATTTGATTTGTTTTATTTTGTTTTGTTATTTCTTCCTTCCTGTTTTTGTTAACTTATCAAGCTATCCTTGTGGAATAGTGGAATATTAGCCCAGGGCTGTAGTACTCGAGTCCGGTCTTGGACCGTTTTTCTATGGTCTCGGACTTGTCTCGGACTCGCTAGTATTTGGACTTGGTCTTGTCTCGGTCTCGGCCACTGGTCTTGCCAAATATGGCTTTTGGTCTCGACCGAGTCCAGGTGTCTTTAGGGCCATCAAAATTAACGTGTTAATCGCCGCGATTCATTTTGAAATACATAATGCGTTACAAAATATTAACTCAATAGTGTTTACCTTTGTGGGGGGCTGATGTCACGTAACGGAAGCCGCAAAACCTAAAACCGCAAGCCTGAGAGTTTATTTTACTGTCTGTGGAGTTAGCTGAAGATAAAGAGGAACCAACATTTAGCCAAATAGTAGCTTTACTGCAAACTGCTTGTTAGATAACGTTTACAATGTCAAAATGCACCAACTGCAACAGTTACATAAAGATGATACTTTTCGGCTCCTCTCCATTAAGATCCAACTTGAACGTATGCTACTCCGTTTAATTAAGAGCGCGTCTGAACGCACACGAGAAGGAGAGAAAACGATTGGCAGGCTCCAGCTGGCTTGTCGTTGTTGATGATAATTGATATCTCCTTTTTAATATAAGAAACTTATAAAAGGAAGGCAACAAAGACGAGGTTAGAGGAGATTGCGGATTTATCCGATTTCCACTACTGACCAGTTATAAACATGTATGTAGGCTGCACTCACTGTGATTTGAAAAATGGACAAAAATATGAAGAGTTGTCTTTGCCTTTGTGTAATGGAACTGGTGAGTCTTGAGGTCTTCAATAATTTGTTTACATGAAGCACATATTATGCCGATTGAAACACATTCCATTCAGATAGCTAGGTGACTGGCTCAGGCTCATCATTCACTTTTAATTGCAAACAGAAAATGTCTAGCTAGCATCATGTCATTACATGCTTCTATTTCCAAAGGAATGAAAACTGTTTATACCAACTTAATATCATGCTTATCATTGTTAATATTGTACAATACATGTGGTACAAACAATATTAGAGCTTGTGGACTAGCTATAGGCTATATTTCAATGGAGCTGGTAAAAAAAAGATAATTATGAGAACGTGGCCACAATGGGCTTAAAGTAACAGTGCACCATTTACAAATGAGTTAAACAGCATCATATGTGTAGTATTTCTTAAGAAATGAATACTTTAAAACACAATTACTGTGTCAGTATTATCATTTAAATAATATAAAAGTGTTTTACTTTTACCTTTGTGGTTACTCATTAATTTTGTGATTTATGTTGAAGCTTTAGTCTTTAGGAACTTTTTAATTGCGGTTAATCGAGATGAATTCATTTCAAAATATATATTTTGAATCGTTTGACAGCCCTATAATAATATTGGAGAAGGGGAATGGCTACACTTACAAATCCTGGGTGTGTTCACACTGTTTTTGCTTTTAGATAATAATAATAATAATAATAATAACCCAAAATGATTGTCTTGATACTGTCATGCACAAGACTTTTTTTCCTATCCTGGACTCGGTTTTGACTCGGACTCGAACCTTTTTGGACTCGGTCTTGTCTTGGACTCGAACCTCTTTGGACTCGGTCTTGACTTGGTCTCGACTAGTCCTGGTCTTGGACTTGTCTTGGACTCGACAAAGGTGGTCTTGACTACAGCCCTGTATTAGCCTATAATAAAAACTACAGGATAGTAAGAGCCAGAGGTGGGACCAAGTCACTGTTTGGCAAGTCACAAGTAAGTCCCAAGTCTTAGCACTCAAGTCCAAGTCAAGTCCCAAGTAAATACAGAGAAGGGCAAGTCGAGTCCAAGTCCAAGTCTCATCAAAGCCAAGTCCTGAACAAGTCATCAGGTACTCTTCACTTAATAATGGCATTATTAGACTATCGATCATAATTTTAACACTTCCATCTAATCCACAGATTTTTTTTTATAAATACAGATTAAAATATGTTCAATGTTTCTGTCTTGAAATCTTTTACGATATATGCATGCACATACAATATACACATGTGCATACCTGAGTAATCTGTACAAAACGGATAGCTACATGACAAATATATATATTGTTTTTCCAAATTGCGGAGCGCACTGTAAGTATGAGTAATAATTTGACTGATGGCATTTCACTGCGCTAGGCCACAGATTTGCCTGCAAACAATTTATTAGGCTGTCTGCCAGTGGCGACTCATAAGGGAAGCCAAGGTCAACACTTTTATATTATTTAAATGATAATAATGACACAGTAATTTTGTTTTAAAGTATTCATTTCTTAAGAAATACTACACATTTGATGCTGTTTATCTCATTTGTAAATGGTGCACTGTCACTTTAAGCCCATTGTGTGCCACTGTCCACACATTCTCATAATGATCTTTTTTTTACCAGCTCCATTCATATGGCTAGTCCACAAACTCAAACATTGTTTGTGCCACATGTATAGCACAATATTAACAATGATAAGCATGATATTAAGTTGGCACAAACAGCTTTCATTCCTTTGGAAATAGATGCATGTATGACATGATGCGTGCTTGACATTTTCTGTTTGCAATTAAATGTGAATTATGAGCCTGGTAGCCAGTAGGGTCCGTGTAACGCTTTGCAGTGCTATGTTCTATTTGCAGAATTCACATGAAAAAATATAAAAATAGGCTTAAAAATCCGTTATCCATTCTTTAGGACGGCACAGTAAATGGGTTATTGTTGCTTATTTTGATTTTCAATTGAGCACAGTTACGGTTTTCTGTTCAGAAGTTAAAAATTGAAATGATGCGTCAATTTTCTAATTTTCCTTTTTTGCCCTTGTGATTGGACTGAACCACGAACACCGGGGGGAGAACACCATCTAGCTGGGCCAGGCTAGATGGTGGAAGGGAGCGCCGCCTGAAGTTGTTTGATTTTGACTCATTACTTTAGAGATTAATTAAACTTTTTGGGAGAAGGCACGTTAAACATAACTTTCAGCCTATGTTGAACATATCTACAGTAGCCTATATTTGAATACCATAGCCATGCCATAGCAAATAATTCCCCAAAGCAGAATGTCATCGACGTCAGTCTTGGCTATACCGGGCTATACAGGCTACCCCGAGCACTGTTTGACATGGTATTTTTGCTTATTTAACGCTTTACGCTAGACTAGGTTTCATTAGGCTAAACGAAGACACAACGGTGAGCCTAATTTATCCGTTTATCCATTTATTAATTTCAACAGCAAATAGCCTACATTGGCCTGTAGGCTACTAGGGCTCACGTAGGCCTACTCATAAGTGTCAGGACGCAGCAATGTCTCCCTCTGCATCTGAAGTTCTGATCTCGAGCTGACATTATCAATCGCTTGGCACCTTGATGCAAGCGGAACTGTGTTTGATAGCCCTCCATCTCTACATCTATTTTTTACAGTCTATGCTCTACATCCGCTGATAAAATGTGATCACCAACACCGCGCGCCAATATCTATCAGGTCACCCACCCCTACGCGTGGTTCAGCCCAACAAAAACAGTAAAAAAAAAAAAAGGGGCCAAAATCCAATATTAACTGAATTTTACTTTTGTTTCCAATCCAGTTTCTGTTTTCTTTATCTTGCGTGACTAATGACACATTTAGAAAATAGCAGCAATTATCTATTTGCTGACCAGTTAAAACAAATTGAAAATTGGATTATTGAACACATTTTTTATTTGGACCCGATGGATGGAACAAATAGAACAAAGCACTGCAAAGCGTTACACGGACCCAGTAGCCACCTAGCTAGCTGAGTGGAATGCGTATGCGTGGCATATCAATGTGCTTCATGTAAACAAATGATTGAATAGGCCTACTTCAAGACTCACCATTTCCATTACACAAAGGCAAAGACAACTCTTCATATTCTTGTCCACTTTCCAAATCACAGTGAGTGCAGCCTATGTCATAGTGACCTGGATCTCATAGTTTATAACAGTAGTGAGAACCGGATAAATCCGCAATTTCCCCTAATCTCGTATTTGTTGCCTTCATGATTTCCTTTTATACGTTTCTTATATTTAAAAGAAAATATCAATCACCATCAACAATGACAAGCCAGCTGGAACCTGCCACTCGTTTTCTCTCCCTCTCGTGCGTGCTTAGATGGGGTTCTCAATTAAATGCAGTAGGCTAGCATAAGTTCAAGTTGGATCTTAATGGAGAGGACTCGAAAAGTATCATCTTTATGTAACATGCTGTTGGTGCATTTTGACATTGTAAACGTTCTCTAACAAGAGTGCAAATCAGTTTGCAGTAAAGCTACTAGTTATTATGACCGCCGCGCAGCGAAGCGGCGGTCATATAGGTTTAGTTAGATTTTTTTTTCTTTTTTTTTTCTTTTTTTTTCTTTTTCGCATGCCCAAATTTCCGTCAATGATTCCCGGGACACTGAAAGACCGGGGTACACGAAACTTGGTGGACATGTAACCACACATGGATAGCATGGAACCATCGGTTTTCGTTTTGATCTGTAGCCCCCCCCCCCCCCCCCCCGCTGAATTGGACCCCCCAAAGGAGGGTAGGGCAGACACAGTTTTCTGTGAATATCTCGAAAACCGTAGGGTTTAGGAGGACCATTTTTTTTGTATGTTGATCTCAAGGGGCCATGTCAACCCATTCCATAACCACTCATTTCATGTATAGCGCCACCTAGTTAAACACAAAAAAGTAAAAATGAGGTGGTGTAATTGAAGGTATCTGTGACCTAACATAGTCAAAACTGCACGAAATTGGAAGTGTAGGATCATTATGACACCCTCTGTATGCACGCCAAGTTTTGTGGAATTCCGTTCATGGGGGGCCACACAATAAATTAATTTATGTTACTATACACCAACTGGCCTGTAGGTGGCCGGAGACAGTTTTCTGTGAATATCTCGAGAACCGTAGGGCCTAGGAGGTCCACCTTTTTTTTGTATGTTGGTCTTAAGGGGGCATGTCAACCCATCCCATTACCACTTATTTCATGTATAGCGCCACCTAGTTAAAAATTAAAAAGCAAAAAATTAGGTGTTTTCATCTCAATATCTCTGGCTGACAAGGTCAAAACTGCACGAAATTAAAAGTGTAGGATCATTATGACACCCTCTGAATGCATGCCAAGTTTTGTGTACTTTCGTTCATGGGGGGCCTTACAATAAAATAATTTATGTGTACATTTAGTGATGTACACCAGCAAGGATTCCCGGGACACTGAAAGACCAGGGTACACAAAACTTGGTGGGCATGTACCCCCACATGGATAGCATGGAACCGTCATTTTTCGTTTTCATCTGCAGCCCCCCCGCTGGACTGGACCCCCGAAAGGAGGGTAGGGCAGACACAGTTCTCTGTGAATCTTTTATGGTATGTTGGTCTCAAGGGCCCACATCAACCTGGCTCATAATCACTCATTTGTGATTTGCCCCCCCCCCCCGGTAAAAAATGAAAATCAGTAGGATTAAAAGAAAGCCAAAATAAATATTCATCATCATCATCATGGCTGCATTTTCAGTATTGGCGAGAAGTAGTCGTTTGTCCACTAGATGGCGCATCGTTGCAGTGAGACGTAATTTTGTTGGAAGTTAAAAGTGGGTTGGAAAAAACAATGGACGCTTCATACAAGGACTGTATTTTACCGCAGCGAACATCTAATAAGTATAGGACGATGTTCACATGAAGTGTAATTCCCATTTCTTCTTGAAGCCGAAATAAATCTGAGGATGTTTATCGGACATGCTTGGTTTTTACTGCAGGTACGTTAATCTTGTAATATCAATAAGGACCTAGGTAATGTTACCGTTAGCGTTGGTTGAGTGATGGAGGCCCATTTGATTGATTGCATTTGTAGAAAACTATAAATGCGGTTATACCAAGCAAATTGATAGCAGCACTGTTTGTATCTTTCGACTGTCATTTATTGCACGTGCTACAAAATCATTCTGTGCAATGGAAGATTTACCAATGTTACACCGGTCTGATACAGTTTTGCCTATACATGCGTGAGACTGAGACGCCTGTTTATTTTGTTTTAAGTGCGTGCAGGGTGTGAGAGGGGAATCGATGTGCTTTGATTCCAGCTTGGTAGTTGTAGTCTGTGAAATTAAAAAGCACGTGTGTGTGAAGTATCCAAACAATGACACCTTCATTTCATTATGGCTGCTTTAGCAACACACCTTAAGCTACTGTGTAGTGGGTCCCATTTAGAAGTGGCTACTTCATTCGCGCTTTCCTTGACTAATGGAACTGCGTGAATGTTATTACAACTTTTCGCCACGATATGGCAGTTTAAGTCCGCTTGATACTGTAAGTCGTAAGCCATTGGTTTCCAAAGGAGATTTTATTTGTGTCGCCAGCATAGCCTATTGACAATTTATGTTGTAAATAGGCCTACCTTATAATCCTACCTGTAGCTTAGGGAAGCTAACCGCTTTCTATTAGGATCTAGTTTGTTAGTTACAGTTTTGTCATAACTCCCTAATGCATTTTTGCATTTAGAATAGCCAGAGCGTGTATATCTCAATCTGAAAATTAAACAATATCGGGTGCCTATGGACTAGGCTGGGTGAACCCAGCCTGATCTGCCCGCTATTTATTTTTTGATTTCTTAAAAGATTGAGCTTGGTCTGATGAAAGCCAGACTAGCCATGGACCTCAGTTACACAATGCAAGGAAACATGAATCAGCCTATATTTGCACGAACAATAACGGACAAAAGCTCTTCAACTTTGGCCCGTTAAAATGTGTATGAACAGTCTAGCGACGCATTTCATCAAGGCCCATTTGGACATGTCAGTTATTTGCACCACTGGTTAGATGTAAAACAGCATTTCGTTTCAGACTACTGTTACTTAATTTGTGCATTAACAATAACGTTTCAGACTACTGTTACTTAATTTGTGCATTGACAATAAAGTATTACATGAACTAAAGATGACTAAAATCTTATGTAGAAGAAGAAACATTCACAAAAAATCCATCCATCCAAAAATGACCTTTGTTTTTGATAGCTGTTGAAAACGGCATGGAACTGACAGAGATGTTTTTGTTTATAAATACATAAAAATAAATAAATAAATAAATAAATAAATAACATTATGCTGATACCTTTTGTTTTCCCCAAATACAATGTAGCCTACAGGTGTAAGTGACCTTTCATCAATCCAGTTGCAATGGATGAACTGTGATGAACTGCCCTACTTGTGATTGTTTAGAGATTTTAAAGGTTTTATAACAATTCTACATCTTCTTTGGCTATTCTACAATCTATTCACCTTTTCAGCACCAGTAGGGTACTTTCTGTGCAGCCGCACACACACACTCAGGCATGCCAAACAAGCATACACAAAAGTTTCAAGAGTGGGGGATGGAGTAAAATATGGAGACAAATTGAAGTGTGATTTATTTTCGCGGAACGGATGTACAGGACTGAGCGGCGGTCATATTTTGTACCGCTATGCGGTACATCTAGTTGGCTAAATGTTGGTCGTTTCTCTGTCTCTTGGTGCCCTACACACAGTGCGTAACGCATGTGGGGGTATCAATCATCAATCCAGTTGCAATGGATGAACTGTGATGAACTGCCCTACTTGTGATTGTTTAGAGATTTTAAAGGTTTTATAACAATGCTACATCTTCTTTGGCTATTCTACAATCTATTCACCTTTTCAGCACCAGTAGGCTACTTTCTGTGCAGCCGCACACACACACTCAGGCATGCCAAACAAGCATACACAAAAGTTTCAAGAGTGGGGGATGGAGTAAAATATGGAGACAAATTGAAGTGTGATTTATTTTCGCGGAATGGATGTACAGGACTGAGCGGCGGTCATATTTTGTACCGCTATGCGGTACATCTAGTTGGCTAAATGTTGGTCGTTTCTCTGTCTCTTGGTGCCCTACACACAGTGCGTAACGCATGTGGGGGTAGCGGCAGCACTGAACTGTGCTCTGGACTGGCCGCTTGTCTCCGCTATTTTTTTTTTTTTTTAGTCGCGGAGGGAAAGCATCTCTGGGGTGACTGGCCCATGATCAGGAAATTTAGTTTTTGACTCGAGACATGTCAAGTCGTCACAAGTCAAAGAGGCAAAGTCCGAGTCAAGTCTCGAGTGAATAGTATTCAAGTCCAAGTCGAGTCGCAAGTCATGCCAAATTTTATCAAGTCAAGTCTGAAGTCATTAAAATCATGACTCGAGTCTGACTCGAGTCCAAGTCATGTGACTCGAGTCCACATGTCTGGTAAGAGCTGAAATGTTGCCTTATTTATCCAATTTCCACCACCACTAAAAAAGTGGGCCGGTCTTGGGCCTGAAACTCCCGGGCTGAAAAGTGGCCCCACTCTGGTCCTGCTTCACCCTCTCCCTAGCCACTTACACTCCGTTTGTGCTTTCACACGGAGGGTCCACCATATTAAGGGCCATCTAAAAACTGTCAGAAACTGTTTCCGCTAGGCAGTGTCCCAAAGCTGAGTGTGGTATAACACCCTACACACTAATCAAGGTA
Organism: Alosa sapidissima; assembly: GCF_018492685.1. Taxonomy (NCBI): domain Eukaryota; kingdom Metazoa; phylum Chordata; class Actinopteri; order Clupeiformes; family Clupeidae; genus Alosa; species Alosa sapidissima. Next base: position 3,755,668 of record NC_055967.1, read on the forward strand.
CATGTATTTAGCTGTAAAGGTGCTTCCCACCCGAGGTTGGTGTGAGAGCGAGGGAGTGTATTGTGTGGTGATGAGCAACCTACATGTTATCTTGCACTGGATCATCTTCCTGAATCTAAATATTCTGAACACAAAATCTCTGGGCAAATCAGAGGCTACATTCATTGTTTTGGACTTTGCATAATGAAAAGAACTACGTGGGTCACGTATACACATAGCTTTTTTTTATCAACTGAAGAGTTCTGTATGTCAGCATGGATGTAGAGACTATTTTTGGAATAGAGAATGGAATAGTGAGAATATTGTGGAAAATAGAGAATATTCTCCACCTTTTGCAGGACCCAGGGCATTACATTAAATTCTGACAACTCAAGTTTGCTTCATGATGATTAGTCACTAATTAACCTGAACATGTGTGCTTTTTACACTCATCAGACTTCAGCCTCATTAAATTTGAGATATCATCAGCAGTGATATGAAAGAAGCCATCAGTGAGGCCTGTTTCATACTGCCTGTGTTTTATGTATGTATGGCAGAATACATGTTGATTTCCATTTTTCATTTTGGCTCCCATATCATATACAGAATCCATGCTACCTGAGTAAGATGCACATTTCAGGCACTTTTTTTGGCTTTTAATGAAAATCAAAAATGTCTCCACACACAACACACAAACAATTGCAAACAGGGCTAATGTGTAGATGTCTCTGCACAGAGAGGCAAGCAATCTCTGCTTTGACAGAAAGACTGTACCATGAGTCAAAAGATTATGCAGTATCTGCACTTGTGCCATAGACAAAGGTGACTCTTTAAGTGTGACATGGCTAAGGGTTCAAGCACAATCAAGTGTGAGCCTTGAACATATAAAATAATTGTAGCAATAAATCTTATCTCGTTAGACCCCTCTTAGACCATAAAATGGAATAAATGGTATGTCAGGGAATGAAAGAGAAAGTGTGACACTGCAAGGACAACAGTGACAGGCTAATCTTGATAATGATTAACACAACAAAGATATAATCCGCTTACTGTGCATGTGTCTTAGTATATCTTGATTATTATTATTATTTTATTTGAGATTTTTTAATACACAATCTATTGACCTATTTCTATCAATTGGCTGAGATGAAAATATTGCTAAATGGCATTTCTTGCCTTATAGATTTGTACAAGATCAGAGTGAAGGCCACCAATTTATAACAGACGTGATTGTCATCATGTTGTTAACCTGCTGAGAGGCATAACTTGACCTGACAACAACCTCTGTCTGGGTCAAGACAACAGTGACAGGATAATCTTTAAAGGCACAGTCAGAGATTTTACTCCAATTCAAGCCCTTAACAATTTTCTTAAATTTAGCAATCATCTCCACACGACCGCTAGCTGTCCATTCCATGATTAGACTGTAAAAAAAATGTGTTTGTAGGCAGCCCAGGCTCCGAAAACTGAAAAGAAACAAAGTGGGGGCAGTTTCATTATTACACTTTCTAACTTGAGAAGAGACAAGTTTTAAATAGGAAAATTACCGGAAATCTTAGTCACTTTTAAACGTGATGTTAGTGGGCGAGATGCTAATGGTCTAATCCGATTCAATAATCTATGGTAGGCTGGAGCTAAAAGGGGTATCGCCAGACTCGGAGAATGACTGGATGAACTGGAAAAAGGTCAAACTCAATTGATTAACTTGAGAGGATGTGGAAAATAAGCGCATTTCCCCGAATGTTGGCGTATCCCTTTATTCTTTAAGTCTACTCGGATAGCCTTTAGTATATATACAGAGGCATTTTGTGAAAACTGCTGACCGTTAAATGTTAAGTTATACTACCTTAACCTCTAGTGTCAGTTTTGATAAGGATTATAAAACATTATTTTGCAGGTGCCCTCTGGTGATGCAATGTAAAAGATGCCATTTATCACAGATCTGATTGTCATCATGTTGGTAATTTGCTAAGAGGCATAACTTTTAACACCTGATGACAACATCCACCTTAGTCATAATGAAAGGAACAACGTGGGTCATGTATGCACATAGTATTTTAAATCAACTGAATGGATGAGTTCTGTATGTCAGATGGATGTTGTTGCTACGTTTTGGAATATGAAATGTTAATTCATTAAAGCGAATAGAGAACATTTATCCTCTTTTTGCAGAACACAAGGTATTACGTTCTGACACTTTGTTTTACAAGGGTTAGTCACTAATTAACTTGAACGTGTGTGCTTTCACTTTCTACACAAATCACTTCAGCCTCATAAAATTTGTGATCATCTGCAGAAATATGAAAGATAAATTAAAAAGACAACATGGCTTTTTTTTACCTATGCCTTGTGATGTATCTGTTTAGACCTGGGTTAGTCGGTGTCAAATCAAACAGAATACAGGAAAATGGTTGCTGCGCCATCTCCGGTTTTAACCATCATCTCCGTTTAGTTTAATGGTTAGGTTCCAACATGATTTTTGCTCAATTCCATATTTTGGAGGCCATGTTTGGACATTGCTGTAATACAAATAAGCTGCCTATAGATATTCTTAGTATGACTGGACCATTGAGTTTGTACTGCATGTCCACTGATGGCAATCAATCAGTATTTTGTCTGCAAATACAATTGCTTTTTCAGTCTCATCCTTGAGGTAAAATAATGACTTACTATTTATTGATATAAGGTACAACATTGCCATTTTGTACACTTAAAGCAACACTAAAGAACTTTCCCTCTGTCGCACGAACGCTATTTGTTTATCCAGCACCGGTTTTGCAAATAACGATGTCCACAGACAAGGTAGAATATTTAGCATGACTTATAAAAGTACGGTGTATTACGACATCAGATGCAAGTCAAATTTGTAGTTTCTTATGTCTCATTCCATCGAACTACAGATCTGCTACCCGATCTGGCAAACTTACATAGTGCGGTTATAGCCGATAGAGGGCCGCGAAGCGAATGCAGAATTGCCGTTCACCCTGTTACGAGTTGATGAACCACTGAAACGATTTTGGATCTTTACTGCTCCCCTTGTGCAAGATGACAAGATGACCTGTGATCACACACACACACACACACACACACACTGAGACTGATTACAACAGTTCATAACAACTTCACAGAGACAGAAGAGACAGGAGCTCTAAGAGAATTCCAGTGCTGAACACGTAGGTTTGTACTGTTACTTTCTTAACACTATATGCTGCATTGATGCATTGCAGTAACTGATTTTATTTGTTACTCCAGTCAGAAGTATCTGCTGGAGTTGATGCCAAAATATCTATTATGTATCTGTCTATATATCTGTTTATCCTAATTTATCTTCAGTGATTATGGTGTTAAGTTTTTTTTTTTTTATTCCATACAGTAATATTAAGATGTGTGCACATATTTTATTGGAACATGCTTCACCTGCATTAACCTGAAATCTAGTACTGCTGTAGTTCCATCATTCCTCTTCTCTCCAACATTTTTTTTCTCACCAAATAACATAGCATGATATCATGTCTTTCAGGTGATTTCAGCTAACCATGTCACAGAAAACGGAACACAGGTATTTACTGTATCTGTCTGATCTTCTCCTGATCTTTAAATATTATGTTTTTTTTCTTCTTCTTCACAGGTGTAATTTTCATTGCAAAAGATGAATGGATATGTAACAGTGCTGCATATTGATCAACTGACTAGTACATTTGTAAAGCCTCTTTTTACTAACTACTCTAAACACTTTGCAAGTCCCATTTTACTTACATCATGACATGATATCATGTTGATCCTTGGTTTCTCGCAAGCTAAATCATTTTTAAATCCTCACTGTGTGTGTTGTTTGATTTCTTGCAGTGCGTCACAGAGCATGGGTGTAGCTGAACCCCAGATAAATGCTGGGGGCAACATCACCATGATTGCAAGAGAAGGGTCAACCATCAAAAACACTACCGTCACTGACTGCACAATTGAAAATGCCTACTTCGGTTGAGTGGTTTACTGTTTTCTTATGTTCTTATTATCAAGTACAGGGATTCAAATGTTGCAGTTATCTGCAGTTGCATATGAACACCCATTTAGAATCATATCCCACCCAATCTAAAAATATATACTTTGATTTCTCTTGTGAAAAGATCTTTTATTGTACACTACTTATTCTACTCAGACTTAAAATAGAGGTATAATTAAATTAAATAGAGAGATAATGACTTGATTATTACTGCCGTTCTCATTTCCTTGATTCCTTCATTGTTCAAATAGACTTGGGGCATGAGCACCTCTCAGTCTTGGCCACACTTCAGAGGAATGCATGCAAAGAAAAACTTTACCTGTAACAAAGTGTCATGACAAATTCTGTCTCTTTGCCTTCTAGGACCCCCACCAGATCCTCCTCTAGACAAAGGTATTCTACTATAACACACTGACATTTCTATATAGTAAACATGCTCTAATATAAGAATTAATTAAACAGTAGTTATTAAGAAATTGTGACCTAACCCCAAAGTAAAAACAGAAGTGTTATTGCTGTCTGAGAGGGTGGACACATATAATACACATAAAGCACTGGACTATCATCCACACCTTGGCTGCTGCACTGTCACTGCTTGAGCAGCAGGGGGCAGGTGGAGTGCAGACAACACAGCAAAGTATCAAAAAGTGATCAGGTCAGGATGAGTATGGGATAAAAGCTGAGATTGGTTCCTTTGTGCTACAGACAGGGCCAAAGTGAATCTCAACCAGAGCTGTAAATAGAGAGATTTAGGCAAACTCGGTTTCAGCTGTGATTGTGATTGTGAGCTATGTGATTAATGCCATGTGGTAACCTAACCTACATCCAGGCCCAATATTCGTAGGGTTGCAATGCTACCAACAGTTTTTCGTTGGGGGTGCCTCGGGCATCGGCCTAGCCATGCAAATAAATAGATAGATAGATAGATAGATAGATAGATAGATAGATACCTTTTTGATCCCCAGGGGAAATTCAAGGTCTCAGTAGCATACAGACATCACACACACATTCACTAACAGCAGAAAAAAGTAAAAGTATAAAATATAAAAAAACACAACTAAGCAATAAGGACAGTAGAAGATAAAGAATATACTAAATATACTAAAATACAAATTATACTAAATCAATTCTAAAAACAGTATCCACATAGTGGGTGATTAATCAAGAGGCGCTTGCAATGACTGAGCCTGTGATTCTCTGTGCATAACAAGGTAAGGTGCTCTGTGTGAGTGAGTGTCATGGTGATGGTGCAAAAGAGTAAGTCCAACAGTGCAACAGTGCAAGAATAAAGTCTAGAGACCGGCATAAAATAAATATGGACATATCAGCTGGTAGGCAAGGTAATATAATAAAACTATAGAAAAAAACTATATATATATAAAAAACTATATATATATATATAACGATATTAAGAAAAGGTCTAAGTGTGGCCACAATTCGGCTGTGTCATGGAGGGAGGGGTTATGCATATGTGCTAATATAGCACGCAAACAGTGAGGCAGTAAGACAGTGGTAAAAAGTGGCTAGTGGACAGACAGTATCCAAACATGGAGGGGGTGAAGAGGCAGACAGACTATGCAGAGAAGTCTGTCTCTCCTCTTCCCTTAAGTGAAGCATTGAACAGTTCAATGGCCCTGGGGACAAATGACTTCCTCAGTCTGTCTGTTGTGCAAGGCAGTGAGCGAAGTCTCCAGCTGATCAGGCTCTTCTGCTTTACAATAGTGCTGTGGAGTGGATGACACTCATTGTCCAAGATGTTGATCAGTTTGTTCAGGGTCCTTTTGTCAGATATTGAAGTGATGCACTCCAGTTCAGCTCCCACTACAGAGCCAGCTTTCCTTACCAGCCTGTCAATTCGCCCCGCATCCTTCTTCTTTGTGCTTCCTCCCCAGCATACTACTGCATAGAAGAGGACGCTGGTAGAACAGACTGGTAGAACATCCTGAGGAGCTTGCTGCACACATTGAAGGACCGCAGCCTCCTCAGGAAGTACAGCCTGCTCTGCCCTTTCTTGTAGTGCATCAGTGTTGGCTGACCAGTCCAGTTTATTGTCCAGGTGGAGACCCAGATACTTGTAGGTGCTTACCACCTCCACATTGACCCCATCAATGGAGACTGGTAGCAGAGTGGGCTTAGACCTGCGGAAATCCACCACCATATCCTTGGTCTTTGAAGTGTTGAGTTGAAGGTGATTGAGTTTGCACCATTGCACAAAGTCCTCCACCAGGCTCCTGTACTCCTCCTCCTGCCCGTTCCTGATACACCCCACAATTGCCGTATCGTCAGAAAACTTCTGCATGCGGCATGACTCAGTGTTGTAGCAGAAGTCAGATGTGTACAGGGTGAACAGGACTGGAGAGAGCACAGTTCCCTGTGGTGCTCCGGTGCTGCTGATCACAGTGTCAGAGAGACAGTTCTTCAGTCTGACGAACTGTGGTCGCTCGGTCAGGTAATCTGTTATCCAGGTTACCAGGAGCGTCCACACCCTTCTGCAAGAGCTTGTCTCCCAGTCTGAGGGGTTGGATGGTGTTAAAAGCACTTGAGAAATCAAAGAACATGATTCTCACAGCACTTTTCCCCTTGTATAGGTGAGAATGTGTCCTGTGTAGAAGATAAGTGATGGCATCGTCCACGCCCACTTTCTCCTGGTATGCAAACTGTAACGGCTCTAGTGCATGGCGTACCTGGGGTCTGAGCATACCTAAGACCAGTTGCTCCATTGTCTTCATCACATGTGATGTAAGAGCGACAGGTCTGTAGTCATTAAGCTCACTAGGGTGTGGCTTCTTAGGGACGGGTGTGAGACATGATGTCTTCCACAGTGTTGGAAATTGTCCGAGGCGTAGACTCAAGTTGAAGATGTGCTTCAGTGGCTCCCCCAGTTCAGCAGCACAGGCCTTGAGTAGCCTTGGACACAGTCTGTCAGGCCCCTCTGCCTTCTTGGGGCGAAGTTTTTTTAGTTGAATTCTTACTTGATCTGCTGTGATGATGGGGGGGGGGGGGGGGGTGAGGGGAGGAGGAGGGGGAGGGGTGCATCTGGGATATGTTTTACACCATTTACGAGGCATGAAGCAGCAACAGGAATCCATGCATTTCCACGGAATTATTTTTGGAATCTGATCCCTTATCATACCTGTTCATTCGTAGTCGTCGCTCGACTTATCGTGACTAAATTCAAGATGGCGTCGAACGGTAAAAATCCTTAAGGTACTGTCTGTTGAAACAATGTTGAAACAATGTTTAATGCTAAATGGTTGTAAAAGGGTATGTAGACAAACATTGAAACAACATTGGTTGTAAAAAGGTCAAGAAAATCAAAGTTGAATTATAGGTGAAATAATGTCAGTTGTTGTGTCAATGTTGAAACACTGTTTTAATGCTAATTGTAAAATGTTGACAAATGGTTGTAAAATAAGAAATCAAGGAAATCAGCACCAATGTTGAAATGGCGGATGTTGAAATAATGTTGTGATATCAACGTTGATTCAATTTGCAAATCCAACACATAATTCAACGTTGATTCACCCGTTATAAGTTTTTTTTTAAAACGTTTATTTACCGTTGAATCAATGTTGAAATGCCAGCAGGGATAAGTTCTTTGACTGCTACTTACTCTAGTTTGGTCTTTGTTATGTATTGTTTGGTATTTGTTATACAGTAAATCACAAATAAAGTCTATAAAAAAAATTTGTAGGGATCCTTCTCAGAAATAATAATGATATTTATGAGGCTGTGAGTGGTGTAAAGAAATATTAATCCGACGTTGCATGTTTGTCACATTACATGGTATGCCTGTCTGACTTTAGGTTACAAGATGGCACATACTGTTAAGTTATCCAAACTCTATATACAGCACTGGGCTCAACAAGATCACCCAAATCAATAAAAATATGCTAAACTCAGAAGCCATGATTGATTCATAATTGATGCAATTCTGCTTCATTCATTGTTTTTTTTACATTCATTTATGTCAGAGGAATTCCAACAAGAGCTTAAGAGGTCTCTGGGGCAGAAGTATAAACTTGTCCGTAACGCCAAACAAGGACCTACTGCACTCAGTGACATCTACACAGACCTAGATATCACCATAGAAACATCTGACGAATCAAGTCAAATCGAACGAATTAAATGCACAGACATTTTCAACTCCAAACCTGGCAAAAGAACTGTGCTGACCAAGGGAATCAGTGGAACGGGCAAGACCGTGTCTGTGCAGAAGTTCATCCTTGATTGGGTGGAAGGAAACTCCAATCAAGATGTGGACTTTGTATTAACATAAAGTAAAAAAACAAGAGTCTGTTTAGTTTGCTTCAAGATTTTGCCCCTAATATTCACAAGTCTTTCCTCGATCCCAAAAACAAGACAGTCATTATTTTGGATGGGTTAAATGAGTATCATTCTTCTCTTGACTCCAAAAGTGAGGTCTTTAATAATGTAGAGTCTGAAGCCTCTGTGGATGAGCTGCTGGTCAACCTCCTCAAGGGAAATCTTCTGGATAGTGCACTCTTCTGGATCACCTCACAACCAGCGGCAGCCAGTAATCTTCCTCGTGACAGTGTTGACATGGTGACTGAGCTGAAGGGTTTTAACGACCAACAAAAGGAGGAGTATTTCAAAAAGATCCATATCGGACATGATGGGAAGGCTGAAGAGGTGATCTCATACCTGCACAAGTCAAGATCCCTCAGTGTCTTGTGCGACATCCCAGCCTTCTGCCAGATTTTGTCCAAGATAGTAAAAAACACAACAAAGCCCTTCAGAAGCTTGACTAGGCTATTAGGAGACTTCCTGTACCAGCACATCGACCAGCTGAAAGAAAAAGCAGACACCAATAAGAAAAGATACTACTCAACCTGGGGAAGCTTGCATGGGACCTACTCAAAACGGATAAAAAAGACTTCAATGAAAGTGGTCTGAAAGCATATGGCATTGAGCCTCATGACTACGTTGTTTTCTCTGGGATATGCACAGAGTCGGACACACAGAGCAGTCAGGACCCCTACTCGGACGAGCGGAGGTTTCATTTTTTTGATCACCACATTCAAGAGTTTCTTGCAGCTATGTACGTCATCTTATCATTTGCACGTGACAAGAAGAATCCAATTCAGGAACTAACTGGCAATACAAAAAGGATGGCAAAGCCAACATTGTTTGATGTCCAGAAGTCTGGCTTAAAGAAAGACAGTCTTAACATTTTTGTAAAACTTTTCTTCGGTCTCTGTGAAAAGTCGAATCAAGATCTTATGAAGACGTTGATGGGTTGGATAGCCAAGTCACAGAGCACACCAGTGGAATGGAATGAAGATGGTGAGAAACTAATCAACCATATATCAAAGACTTTACACGAAGATCCACCAGATCAGAGTGCCAAACGCTTAGGATTTCTCTGTGAACTGAATGACAAGTCTCTGCTGAATAAAATCCAAGATTACATCCAACGCAATTCACCAGAAAAATTGGATCAGGACCTGATCATAATGTTGCAGACAAATGAGGAAATTCAACAGAAGTTTGAAATGAAGTACTTTAAGAAATCAGATACAGATGTGACAAAATTTATCTCGGTGGTGAAAATGTCAAATACAGCAAAGTAAGTGGCAATAAATTATCCACTCTGTAATTACACATCATATCTTTTTGCCTTTATATGATAGGAGAGTGAAGACTGGCAGTGGCAGTTAGAGATGGGAGAGATAATGACCTAGCAGAGGATTCACACAGTAGCCACCTTATGAGAAAGAGGTGACACATATTCATTGGCAGACATCTCATTTTGATGCATTCACTTTCATTCTAGGTTGAACCGGTGTAACCTGACTGTAGCCAGCTGTAACAGGCTAGCCCAATCACTGAAGAATACTCGCTCCCATGTCACAGAGATGGACCTGAGCGAGAATGAGATTGGTGATTCTGGGGTGAATCACATTTCCTCAATGGCGCAGGATGGGAACTGTAATATTGAGCGTTTAAGGTAGGACTCAATGATACTAAGTGGTTTAGTTGCTAAAAAAAACTATATGTAATCATGGAACCAAGCACTTTGATAGTCTTCTACACATAATTTCAATGTGTGCAATCAAGGATTTTTGATTTCACCATGTGATGGGATAAGGATCACAGATCTCAGATACATCTTCACCAGTATGCATACATGTGCTCATTGGATACTAAACCCACAACCTTGATGTTGTTAGCACCTTGCTGGCTGCAATAGCTGAGCTGATCTATGTACCTTGAAAGACCTTAAAAGTAAAGATTATGTGATACTTCCTCCCTCTACAGTTTTGTCTGCTGTGGACTGACATATTTGTCTTGTGAGAGCCTAAGCCAAGCTCTGCAAACAAAGGACTCACATGTCAGAGAACTCGACATCAGCAACAATGACCTCGGTGACCAAGGACTGATCTCCCTCTCCTTGGCCATGGCTAACGTGAACTGCAAGCTACAGACACTGAGGTAGTAAAGCATCAGCAAAGTGCCATTCTGGATTGATGGTTTGCAATCAGTCACACTTTATATAATCTTTAAATTATGGTTAAATACTGAAACTGAAGCTGATCATTCAAATAGATCTAATGAGGCATTAAAGCGTTTAAAAGCTATCACACTAACCACTAGAAATTATTAACAATTTTTATTGAAACATTTATAGTTTTTTTTTTTATGTTGTGAACCAGGTTCACAACATTACATAATAATATTATTATGTCCATGTAAATCACAGGAAGAAATGGGAGGTTGTAAACCCATCTATATTCAAAGTTGATCAATATGCTGGCTCCCTATGAGAAGTAAAATGCTATTTAACTGTATACTGCTATGTAAAATATCTTACAAATGAGGCAGAGAGACTCATATCTTCAATCCAAAGTTACTGTATACCTATGTACTAGCCTGATAGCCTGGTGGAGATGTCAAATATAAGCCTGTTCACAAATGTATCGATGTTATAGAAATCATCTGTCCAAAAAGCATGCTTTAGCAACAGTAAAAATCTAGCTTAGCTGACATAATGTATGTAGCCATACAGTTCTGTTCTTTGTTTTCAGACTTGCCTGCTGTCAGCTCACATCAACAGCCTGTGAGGATCTCAACTTAAGTCTGCAGTCAGCTGATTCAAGTCTGAAACATCTGGACTTGAGTTTCAATGACCTTCAGGACTCAGGTGTTCAACAACTTTTTGTTTGGTGTAACAAAACTTGAGACCCTGAGGTGAGATCAGTGGTTTTTGTCTGAGTAAAGTCTTGAGGTGTTATCAAGGCCTTTTCTAATTGAAGACACCATCTATCTATCTATTCATCTATCTGTCTATCTATCTATCTATCTAACCTTGAATTATTGTGATACAATAAGATATTGTCACATGTGACAGAGATAGATAGATAGATAGATAGATAGATAGATAGATAGACATCCATGTTCCTTTGAAGAACACATGCTTTTCAAAAATCAGAAATACTGATTATTATTGTTATTATATACAGTAGGCTAGTAGATTAACAGTCTGTAACACTGATTGATCTTACTGCAGACTGGCCTCCTGCAACCTTACAGAAGGGAGTGGCCAGTATATTGGTGAGCTGCTGCAGTCTCAAACCCTGAAAGAGTTGGATTTGACCAACAACAACCTGAAGGACTCCGGAGTGGAGCAGCTCCTCTCTAGAGGCTTGGCAAGTGCAGACTGCACACTGGAGAAGTTAATGTAAGTCAGTGAACATCTGATGGAAGTATAATCATCTAAGTCAGGAAGTCTTGGGATATTATGTAGGTCTAAACATTACATCACTTGAGAGAGACATGATATAATTCTCAATCCTAATGGGAAAAACTACATTGGTAAAAGCACAAGTGCAAAGCTTTAAGATGTTTTTGAGAAGATATATGCGGCTGGTATCCATGCATCATTGTCGTGCCTGAATAATATGCATACTGTATCTTTCTTAGCTTCACATATTGAGATAATAGTTTAATTTACCACACAAAATGTTCTGTAACCGCAATTTCAAATTCCATGTAGATTGAAGAAATGTGGGATCACGCTGAAAAATGAGAGCTGCTCTAAAGTTGTGTCCGTGGCCATTAAGTCTGAGAAGTGTCACCTGAGAGAGCTGGACCTGAGTTACAATTATCTACTGGACTCTGGAGCAAAGGCTGTCATTGTGGCTGTAGTGGACGCATCCAACAAGACTGAGAGACTGAGGTTAGGAGGAGCAACTGGTGAAGGCCATGGTTTCTCAGCCACACCTCTCCCTACTCAAATGCACATTTCATTTTATGACAGATAAATGTTCATCACCTGATCACAATATCCAAGTAGATGACTACATGATATGAACAGAGCTCAACATCATCTACATATATTATATACACACTTCTGGTCAAAAGTTTGGGGTCACTTAGACATTTCCATTCCACTCCATTATAGACAGAATACCAGCTGAGATCAGTTATCAGTCACATTGTTTTTTTTTAAATCAGGGCAGCAGTTTTCAGATTACATTATGTGCTTACATAATGCAAAAGGGTTTTCCAATGTTTTCTCAGTTAGCCTTTTAAAATGACATCAGATTAGTAAAAAGAATGTGCCTTTGCAACATTAGATGAATGGTTGCTGATAAGGGGAAATGTAGATATTGCATTAAAGACCAGCCCTTTCTTTCTACAACAGCGGAGAACACTTTTACAATTATGTAATCTGAAAACTGCTGCCCTGATTAAAAAAACAATGCAATTCATCTCAGCTGGTATTCTGTCTATAATGGAGTGGGATGGAAATTTCTGAGTGACCCCAAACTTTTGATTGGTAGTGCACATACATGTGTGTGTGTGTGTGTGTGTGTGTGTGTATGTGTGTATGTGTGTGTGTGTGCGTGTGTGTGAGTGTGTGTACAATATGCAGCATAGCATGTGTGGTGTGTCTGCCTCCGTTACACTGCTCTAACAGCTTATGACCATGTGACATTGACTGAAACATTGATTGAAATGAAAACATTGAGATGATGAACATTGATGACACTGTCAAATCAGACATCTACTGACTGAAGCATGATGCAATTTTGTTGATTTGTTTTACTAACCAACACAGAAGGATGTCTGTTGCTACTGTCATAGATATGTTAACTGTACAAATATATAGCTATATATATAGCTATATAGCAATATATAGCTAACTGTAAAAAGTGGTTTTGTAGCAAGCATTTGTTGAATATCCATTTTTATGCAGCCATGTCTGTGGATGTTTACTATTAAACATTATGAAAACATACAGTAGGGGCTAAAAAATGTTTTTAATGGTTGATTCAAGCTCTCCATTTGTTTGCAGTCTGTCGCTCTGCAGCATTACAGAAGATGGTTGTACAGGTCTGGCTAACGCCCTGAGAGGAAACCCATCCCACATGAAACATCTTGACCTGACATTCAACCACCCTGGAGAACTGAATAACTCCAACAGTGCACTAGAGGGAATCAGGTTAGTCATGGTTTAATTTTTAGTTTAAAATTTAGTTTAGTCATTTCCTGCTATCTCTACCATTTTATTTTCATCTTGTGAATATTTCTGTCTGCTTGTTTTGTTCTTCTGGATTGAAGAGGGTGGAGAGTTTCGTTTGAGAAAAGGAGAAGACAGATGTACGTCTAAAATGTCATTGTTTACAGAGAAAAAAAACTTTATCAACATGTCTCTTTTTGACACTTTTATTCAAAATGACTTACATTATAGCAGTAACCACTAGCAGGACACAGTACACATACAGTATATTGTAAGAGCATCAATTATACCGTTAGTAAAAAAAAAGGCTAATAGCCTAATAAATGAATAAATGAATTAATTGATTAATTAATGAAGGATAGATTTCAAAGCTAGATGATCTATAAAGTGATTCTAACAGCCTCACCTTTCCTTGTGTGCGCAGATGAGTGTACACTTACCCCGGACAGTGGCGTGCACAGACATTTTGGGGGGCAGGTGCTCAGAAGGGGGGGCGGGGCACTTTTTAGCGCACGTGGAACACTTAATTATAAAAAAAATTACACGCACATGTACACAAATGAAATTTGACTTCAATTAGTAAATTAAGACAATAAAGAGACCAAAATGTGTTAATTTATGTTGCCTAACAAAACCTATACAACAGAAAACGTTCGTCTTAACACATAGATTTGCAATTGCAAACTATGAAAAACTCTAAAAACTTTATCAGGTGACCAGTCGGCTAAAAATGCTTAGTTGTTTGATGCTGTATGAGACATTTTACTGCACAACAAAATGATTACACATTGGGCTTAGAGGGCAAACTGATTTACGATTTACGATTTTACTTGATCTGTAAGACAATAAAGAGACCAAACAGTATGAGAAGGAGTTATAGTGGGCTACTGACTGTTGTCATTACATGAATGCAGATGGGCATTTTTCACAGGTAATGGGGAACTTCCCGTTTCTTCTTTCACAAATGAAAGTGTTAATACATGTTGCCTAACAAAACATATACAACAGAAAACGTTCTTCTTAACACATACATTTGCAAAATCTACCGAAATTATTTGTATGTGGTCGTCACGTTATCTGTCATTGATTTGGGCTACAGCGTAAAACTTTATCTAGCTTCATCTAACTAGTTTATCAGGTGACCAGTCGGCAAAAATGCTTGTTTGGTTCTGAATGAGACATTTTACTGCACAACAAAATTATTACATGTTGGGCTTAGAGGGCAAACTGTAAGATTTTGCTTGATCTGTATGTTACCTGGCTGATGGGGCACGGGAGATGCAGCCTGTCAGCGACCATGCCTACTATCTGAAGACGCTTACTGAACTGCTATGATGCTGCGTATCTGGCGTGCCCTGCGCGCGATCGCGCGAGTTCACGTGACAAAGGAAGAGAGATACTGTAGGCTGGTGGGGTGTGCGCAAGGAGGTGGTTCATTTCGGGGCACTGTTTCAGTCGTTTTTAATGGCACAGGTTTTTCAAAACCGACCTCAGTAAAATCTTAATAATATTAATAATTTAAAAAAAAAAAAAGTTTCAAAAGGGCATTTTCGTTGATAAAGGGCAAACTTCCTAGTGCTTTAGCACCACCTAGTGTCTATGTATGCACGCCTATGACCCCGGACGAAGACACCGCCCAGATCAGGTGGGGGGAGTGGGAGATCCCAGTCCCTCAGCTCTCTGACAGGTTTGACTGCAGGACGCAGGTGCTGTGCAAAGAGTCGCTGACCGGCCGCTGCTACTGGGAGGCCAAGTGGAGCGGCCTGGTCTCCATTGGTGTGGCTTACGCTGGGATGGCCAGAAAGGGTGAGGGCCCCGACTGCACCCTTGGTCACAACAGTCGCTCTTGGAGTCTGGACTGCAGTGATTCTAACTACACAATCTGGCATGATAGCAAAAAGACGGACATGCCACTGCCGCCCTCTGGGTGTCACCGTGTAGGGGTGTATCTGGACTGGCTTGACGGCACCCTGGCCTTCTTCAAAATCAAGATGGTCTCCAACCAGCGCACGTTCTTCCACCTCCACACCTTCAAGCACAACTTCTCCCTGCCTCTTTACGCTGGCTTCAGAGTCTGCCGTGACTCCTCTGTGTTTATCTGCCCACAGACATCACAGAAAAAGGCCGCGTAAAACATACTACATACACACACTCACACACACACACACATTCACACACACACGCACACACAGAAAAAGGCTGCGTAAACATACTACACACTAGGGCAGCACGATTAATTTGTGAGCACGCCTGGTGCACAAGAAGCACAGCACCACCGACCGACTATGAAGCTCACCAGTCAGAATTCTGTTACCCTCACAGACTAAGCACACCTACCTACCAACCAGAAATGGCATAGTCAAGGAGGACGAAATTAATATAAAAGTTAGAAATGTGACAAAATCAAAGGAAAATTCTGGTATTTAGCACTTTGAGTTCCTTTTCTGGTTTGTTTTGGATGAACTAGAGTGGTGTACACCGAAATTTTGACGATTGGTCCTGTCTCGACTTTTCTGACTCGTTTTGAATCGCCTTTGACTACTCAGAATGGCTGCCAACAGGCATACTCAAACATGTCCTAAAACAACCCTTAACGTTCGTTTTCAAAACTGTTTCAAAACTCACCCAGTGGTTAGTGGTGTTCGTTGGTTATTAAAATATATATATAATATATCGGCACAATGTATGATTTCCAGCTGTCTTATTTGCTATTGTGGAACTATTTTTTCAGACACCTCACAACCGCGTATAAACTTCCACTCAATATTTGAATCTGAAGCGTAGACGGTGGCGCAGTAATATCAACGTGCAATGAGTCTTCCAACAGAAATCAATGGGATTTTACAAAATGCCAAATAAAACAAAAAAGAGAGAAACTGTATTTCACTACGCTACATGTTTTGGAACATCAACGAACACCACTAACCACTTGGTGAGTTGCACAGTTTTGAAAATGAACGTTAAGGGTTGTTTTAGGACTTGTTTGAGTATGCCTGTTGGCAGCCACTCTGAAAGGCGATTCAAAACGAGTCAGAAAAGTCGAGACAGGACCAATCGTCAAAATGTCGGTGTCCACCACTCTAGTTCATTCAAAACAAACCAGAAAAGGGACTCAAAGTGCTAAATACCTAGCCTAGAAATCTAGACGCGCCCCTAGCGGCAGCAAATTACATTTGCTGCCAGGGCTAGTCTAGCAACTCTCCGTTGGCTTGTGAGCTCCAGAAATCGAAACTCAATCAGGCCAATGAAATCGTGTATAGAGTCGTTAGGTGGGCTTAACATAATGATTGATGGCAGAGTTGCAACGGTTTGGCATGAATTCCCTGCTATTTGAAAACAAATAAGATGGATGTTGCTGTTGGCGAACAGTGTGACACGAGTTAAGCTTTTATTAAGTTGGCAAACGTTTGAACTAGCCAACTAGCTGGTGGGAAACGCATGGGACTCATAGCGTTGCCGCTCTCCTATTGCGTGCAGAGGGAATTTGAAAGACAACTGATTATCCTGCCCCTTGGACAGAGCACTGCGAACGGAGAGTGCCCAGACCCTACATTTTAATGTGGGTCTGGCTCGTCAGGCTACTAAATACCGGAATTTTCCTTTAACTGTGCACGATTATTTGTAGCTTTTGCGATTAGGTAATTGCGTTGGTTCATATTGCAATTACGATTGCAATAACACACACACACACACACACAATATCTAATAATTATTTCCATTTCAAAGTAATATGAATATAAATTCTTGTGATGCTTGTTAATTTGTTTATGTTTCATTGGTCAACTTTTGTGATAGGCTGATGTCCTCTTGGGTGTAACCTGGCAATGATCTTGTTGAGTATTGCACAAATACTTTCACCAAACTGCATCAGTTTCTCAGTGCCTCCTTTTCTCCTTTTCTCAGTGCCTCCTTTTCAAGACAATTTGCTGTTGATCTTGCTAGTTTTGGACCACAAAATCAATAATAATTATTGCTACATAAGGTAACCACACTAATGCTATATAAGATGCATTTACATTTTGCGTTAGGTTGAATAAGGTTATCCAATATCTCAGAGTAAATAGTATTTGCTGATTTTATTTGTACTGAATGATCTTTTGAAATAAATGTACTCTAACAAACAGATTGAGTTGCCTCCATGACTTGTCGATGCTCAAATGAAATTATGAAGGTGAGAACCAAATGTGAGAACAGTGATGAGGAGCAGAGGGACACACACTCCCAGAACACACACACACACACACTCTCTCTGTGTCTGTGTGAGAGTGTGCACAGCGTGGCGATAGTTTGTATGGGGGAGTTAGTCATGTAAGTTATGTTTTGGGGCATGGACTTATTATCTCTGAAAGCCTTTGTTTTGTAAACAGGCAGCATGAAGGGCACCTTATCAGTCTCCTAAAAGGCCATTCACCTGAGGACAGGAGAGAATGCATACACCATATTATTTCAGTTTCGCAAGATGTATCATGTAGATTAGCAAAGCAATGTTTGGGAGGTACTGCTGTGTCTGATGAGTGTGTGTCTATTGTGTGTGTGTGTGTGTGTATCTCCTATTATCTGCGATGTTGTGTGTTTGCACATCAGACAGGTGCAGCTGTGGACCCACAGTAAACACCTGTGGGTCTGTCAGTGTGTGAGGTCACGTGTGCCTTGGACTGTGTTTGAGGAGCTCATTCTCACTGATATTCCCATCCGAGTTTTCCAGACTCTTTCTCTCTTTCTCTCTCTCTCTCTCTCTCTCTCTCACACACACACACACACACACACACACACACACACACACACACACACACACACACATACACCAGAACAGAGACAGGGTGCCCAGCGATTGGGCTTCTCTACAGCACAGCAAAGAGAGATAAAGCCAGAGAGGGACAGTGGAGAGAAATAATCAGAGAACAGAAAGAAACAGAACACTATGATGACATGTTAGATGGAGAAATAAAGAAAGAAAGAGAAAGAGAGAGGTAGAGAGAGAAATATATACTATATATTTATAGTATATATATATATATATATATATACTATATATATATATATATATAGAGAGAGAGAGAGAGAGAGGGGGGGGGGGGACAAAGACAAAGAGACCAGAGAGAAATAAAAAGAAGAAAGCAAGAGTTGGACATTGTGTTTGCAGTATGGATAACGGCGCCATGGACAGACATTTTTTGTTTTCCATCCTCTTTCTTCAGGTAAAGCTGGATTTGATTGAATAGTTTGTTACCTCTGATTATCACACTGTTTGGCATTAATTATAATTCTCTGTTGTTCTCATTAGCATATCTGTGATATTTAGAGAAATGTATTTGGTGTTACATTTCATGATTGTCATTAATTTGACGTGATTATCTTTAGTAGCAGTTTTTTTTTACATTTGGTTTGACACTTGTTGAGTTCACTTATCCAAGCTACAAAAATGTAGCAGATATTTCCATATTCTGTTCAAAACCTAAGATGAAAATATGCTGTTTTTAGACAGACAAAAGTATACACCTTAAATTTCATCTAATAACAGATATTATTCTGGTTTTAGCTGAAAATTATTTTTTTCCAGACTTCCCACTATTTATTCAATGTTGGTCATATTTGCATTGAAATACACCAATCTAGTTCAGTGCTTACCATAGAGTGCCTGTCTTTTTTTGGTAGGATATCATGTTACTGTTTCAGGTACTGTATCTGGACATTGGCACACTTATTGTATTGCACTATATTATCACAGACACTGTATTATCACAGACATTGTAGCAGACAGCTTTCATAAAGCATATCGGAACATTTCAGAATTATTCATTTAGTTTTAATAACATTTACAGTAAAGATGTATCATATGTTAATCAAATGTTTATAAATCATTTTACATAATTTTGTTAGTTCTGTGAAGTGCTATTTCGTGGTTCATTGTATTTTGAATGGCAAATTAGTCTTCCTGGTAAAGCACATTGGCTGTGGCAGCATACGTCACTTTTGGATGATGTATGAAGTATTTCAGTTTCTTGCATTTGTATGAAAGGTTGGAGTGACAGATGTGTTCAGGTGTTAGTCTGTAAAGCGCACTGTGCAAGAGTAGAAGAGAGAAAAAGTGTGCTATTGAGACACATGTGAAAATGATTGTAAAAAAAAAAACTGTAATAGAGAGTTGTTTACTTTAAGTATAACTGCAAACATGCCAAGCTTACCAGACCACGCAACTTCCTCATTTCTGTATTTACAGTAAACACAGACTGGTTTGTTTTCTCACGAGTTGTTCCACCCCCCCCCCCCCCCCCCCCCACACACACACACACACACACATATTTTTCAAAACTACACACAAAACCCACAGTTGCTCACACAAAATGCAAAATGCCTCAAATCTCCAGCAGAATGACACACAACATTCAAAATGTCATAAATACCTTTCTAAAGCAAACATTTGCCTAACATTATAAACACTTTTGTCATAATACCGTTTTTTTCAAATGCTTACACACTAAATCTTTGCTTGTCACACAATTTTCTAAACATGTCTTCCAAACATCATAACCCCACACCAAATCTGCAAAACCATACACTAATTCTCAGTGTTCGACTCAGTCTTCAATTGACTAAAACACATTTTGCAAAACACCACACACAATTTTCTACTTAACACACAAAAATCGAACAGGAAGTAACTTGATTTCATTTTTCAAACACAACCCATCAAAATGCCACACTAAATCACCAGTGCTTCACTCTCTCTCTCTTCACGTGTAAACACTCATTACTTTACGGAACACCATCCAGTCATTGCCTTAGTATAGTATAATCTGGCCCTAGAGGATTTCAGAATCAATGCAGATTCTTTGAAAGGAATGTTCTACAAAAAGTCACTTTATGTAGACTACAGTAAAACTGTCTTTTTTACTATATTTTTGTGTCTCCCCAAGTTATGTACCGTTAGCTCAATACATATTTCTATAGACCTATGAATACATACACAAAAAAAAACAAAGTAGTCAGTCATTTCCATAGGCAAAATCAGCTTTTTCAGAACTCCATGTACATCTGGTGGTCATTGTATTTTGCTTTGCTCTGTTCTTGTATGCTGTAAAATACTGTATTCACAACAGCAAATTATTTGGGAAAAATCACAATTTTTTGGTTTCAATATTGCTTGCATTTTTGTAGATACCGTAACTTTCATTCTTGTATGGAAATACATAAAGCCTATGAAAGACAGAAGAGCGACAGAAAAGTGTTTGTAATGTGAGGCGAATGTTTGATTTAAAGATGTGTTTATGACATTTTGAATGTTGTGTGTCATTTTGCTGGAGATTTGAGGCATTTTGCATTTTGTGTGAGCAATTGTTGGTTTTGTCTGTGGAGTTTTGAAAAATCGACACAGAAATTTGAAAACGTGTGTAAACAGTTGTAAAAAAACGGTATAACATTTTAGATACATCATGTATACACTGTTGCTCAAAACCTAAAGCTCTTCTTTCATGGGCTTCTATATATTTCCATACAAGAGTGAACGTCATCTACAGAGAGAAATTGAAATACACATAAACATACAGTAGTAAGCAATATTGAAACCAGAAGTAGTAGTGATCCCAAATCATGTGCTGCTGTGAAAACAGTATGTTACAACCAACAAGAAAAAAGGAAGCAAAATACAATGAATTTTCAAAAAACTGATTTGACCAACTGATTTTCAAAAAAAGAATTTACTGACTACTATCAATTTGCTTTGCTTTTTCCAAAGAAACTATTCTGTGTGTGTGTGTGTGTGTGTGTGTGTGTGTGTGTGTGTGTGTTTGGGGGAGGGCAGTTGGGCATGCATATTCATAGGCATATAGACCCTTTCAACTGCAGAAACAAACGTGCATTCCTAAAGCATTTCTGAAGGCACAAAAACAACATTGAGCTAATAGTAACTTGGGACCATGAAAAAGTCCAATTTTCATTTCAAAGTATCTGCATTGGTTCTGAACATTTCAACCATACATCCTCTAGGAACAGGTTATACCTATATTCAGTATAGAGTATATCTATTCATAGACCTATAAGGCAATGATTGGATGGTGTTCAATAAAGTAAAGAGTGTTTGTACATTGAGGACTCAGTGTGAATAAATGGCGAATAAGTGTGGCATTTTTGCAAGTTACTTCCTGTTAGATTTTTGTGTGTTAGGTTTAAAAAAAAGTTTGTGTAGTGTTTTGCAAAATTTTAGGAAATTGAAACTGAGTCAAACACTGATAATTAGTGTATGGTTTTGCAGATTTGGCGTGGGTGGAGTTATGGTGTTTGAAAGACATGTTTAGAATATTGTGTGACAAGCAAACATTTAGTGTTTAAGAAGTTGAAAAAAATGTAAGCAGATATTCACACATCCATCTTTCTACACAGATGTCCAGATGTCCCTGACAGTCAAGAAACACATAGCACTTCAGGACATTATGTTTAAATGCCTTTTAAATTGAAAATATTGATTGAGTAAAAAAACAGTTCAAGTAATGTCTCATAACTCTCATAAGTAATATCTCATAAAGGACTTTTCTTTTTGTAGGGCCTCATCCTATGTGTGTGCTGTGAAAGTCAGCCATTACAGTCAGCTGAAGTCACCAACACACAGCCATATAGAGGCTATAGCAGACAGGTGCGGAAAGTTATGTTCATATGTTCAAGTGCTTTTGTTTGTGTATGTGTATGTGTATGTGTGTGTGTGTGTGTGTGTGTGTGTGTGTGTGTGTGTCTTGTGTGTGTGTGTGTGTGTGTGTGTGTGTGTGTGTGTGTGTGTGTGTGTGTGTGTGTGTGTGTGTGTCTGTGTGTGTGTGTGTCTGTGTGTGTGTGTGGATTAAAATAATGAAATAAAAATGTGTGTGTATATATCTCTCTTTGTAAAAGAAAAAGGGAAACATAGTAAGAATATCAGCTTCAGTAGTTTTAGCTTATATTCTGAATCTGGTCTTTCCTCCCCAGCTGAGTGGGATAAACCAGGACAATCCCAATTTTCCAAGCTTGGAATTCCCAGCATTACGAAGAGGGTTGGTCAGGAGGCGGAGAGATTGGGTGATTCCACCAATCAGTATTTCAGAGAATGACAGAGGCCCATACCCCAAATCTGTGGTGCAGGTATGAAGAACATGCACCTAAAAGAGAATGAATGAATGAATGAGTGAGTGAGTGAGTGAGTGAGTGAGTGAGTGATGAGTGAGTAAGTGATACTGATAGACAGTGAAATGAACAAATGTGGTTGAAAATGACTGGGATATACAGCCCCCCCAATTTATCTTCGTCTCATAATGAAAACAATGAGGAAAATCTAACCTTAAAGGGAGGCTCTTTGTCTGAGAAGCAAAAATACCTGCTGGATGATCCATTCATGACCCACTTTTAGTATCTTGGCAAGGACTGGCAGAATTTGTTCTGAAAACGTTAAGTTGCAATACAGTTGGACGTTGCACAATATCACAGACCCTCCACCATATTATATAACACCTTTGTCTGCTTTCCCACCCTCGTCAGTCAGTCAGCACTCACCTGAGTACAGACAAAGTCCTTTTAGGCCATATTGCAATGCATTTTGGGCACTTATCAGGCATCTTTTTCGGGCAGAACTGCGTGTGTACAACGCATCCATGTAGCCGTGGCCTACTGGTTAGTGCTTCGGACTTGTGACCGCAGGGTTGCCGGTTCAAACCGCGACCAGTAGGCACGGCTGAAGTGCCCTTGAGCAAGGCACCTAACCCCTCACTGCTCCCCGAGCGCCGCTGTTGTCACCTTACTGTGTGCTGAGTGTGTTTCACTAATTCACGGATTGGGATAAATGCAGAGATCAAATTTCCCTGAGGGGATCAAAAGAGTATACTTATACTTACTTACTTACTATACATTACGACACCAACCTCACTCCAGCAGCGAGATCGCAACACCTGATTGGTACGATGTATTTAAAACATACCACATGATTGGTATTCACATACCAACTTTTGGCGGCGGAAAGGGGCGGAATATGTGTTGACAACTGCCATGTTTGTGTTACAAACTAACCCCATACATTTCTGTGGGAGATTCTTTGAGTGCTGTGTCTCCTCATTAGAAAGTCTCTGGTATGGATCATTTGCCTTCACTTTAGACTTACTGACCCCAAGGTGCTACTTTTTTCTGTAACTTTCTAACAGTAATAATAATAATAATAATAATAATAATAATAATAATAATAATAATAATAATAATACGCTTTATTTGTATAGCACCTTTCGTACACAGAATGCAGCTCAAAGGGCTTTACATTTGGAGCATGTAACACATAGAGCCGAGTTAGTCATTATCAAGAACATGTAACATAATAATAGAGAATAATCAGTCGTTCATCTTTGCTGCTGTGGCCATTCATGATCCAATCAGCAATATCTCAGAAATACTTAGCAGTATAAATATATAAGTTTTGCTAACAAATGCTTAGGCCGCGTTGATGTGGACTCTAAGCGGGTTGCCTTAGAATGGTCTTAGTATGTGTTGTCAGCCTGACAGTGATCGCTATGGATTTTTTTCTGCCTCTCTTACCACCGTGCTCACTGTACGTGGGGACAAGATAAACATAGGTCTCTTTGTCAAAGCAAGTTGGTAATCAGTAATTTGCATTTTACAATGGAGTGCAGTAAAGTTGAATTTTGATGAAAAAAAAGGCTTCTGTTACATTTTGTTTATATGATTTCCTGAGGTTTCAAATAGTTGTGACACATGTTTTTGTTAAAATATTTTAAGAGATATTCTTTTTCCTCAGAATAAATCCTTGCTTCCCTTCAAGGTTGAATGTTTCCTTGATGTTTTCATTGTGAAATTAAGATCACCAAAAAGTAAAGTTTTAGACAACTTTACCCGGGGTGCCAATGCCAATACATGCAGAGGATGTGACAGAAATATTCTTTGTGTTCAAACTTGATCACAATTGATAAAAAAAACCTACCTGTATTTGTCTAGTATCAGCTTTCCTCCTTGCGTACAGCAGTGAGTCTGGCCTGACCAGTGGTGTGTTACCTGGTATGTCAGGTCCATCTTTACCCATGAGGTGGCCATCAGTTACCATCTGAATGAATCAATGACTCAAAGGATAAATGGATGAATAAATGAATGACTAGAAAGGGGAACGAACGAACGAATGAATGAATGAATGAATGGATGGATGGATGAATGAATGAATGTCTACCTACGGCAATGAGTGGCCTGACCAGTGGAATGTCCCCTGGTAGATCAGGTCCAGCTATGCCCGTGAGGTGGCCATCAGTTACCAGTTGGTGGGACCAGGAGCCGACCAGCCTCCCGAGGGCCTTTTCACCATTGAAAAGCGCTCAGGCATGCTGTTTGTCACCAAGTCCCTTGACAGAGAGAAAACAAAGGAATACAAGGTGCAGTACCATCTTACAGCCTGTAGGGGGAAGCAGATGCACTGTCCTCAGACCCTACATGTGGTCATACTTACCTCACCTCTCGTGACAGCTACACACGCAAGCCTCACTGATCTGATGTGGCTTGCACTTATGTATGTGACCACACTGCCACCATTCTCTGTCTACACTAAATATAAATTATGTTTATAATGTAATTTAATAAAATATCCTACTATTGAGGATCATTATCCAAGCCAAAATCAATGTAGGTCTTCACATGCCAGATCCACTTCACAGTGGTGATATCAGGGTTATAACCATATCTCATACATGGAATACATGAACGTAATAACTGTTTATTATGAGCAAAACTGTTTGTGTGTGGATATATATGTGTACCTGTGTGTGTGTGTGTTTGCGTGTGTGCATTTTCATGTGTGTGTGTTTAGCTCACAGCTCATGCCATAGTAGTAGGCACTGAAGGAGACCGCCCTGCCGAAGCGCCCATGGAGATCACCATCAAAGTGCTCGACCAGAATGACAACCATCCGACCTGTACCCTGGGCATCTTCCAGGGCAACGTGAGCGAAGTAGCCTCCTTAGGTGAACAAGAGGCTGATCTACTGTCTCTGTCTTAGTAGGCCACAGAGTGCATGTAGCAGGAGGAGCAGGATGCAGCAAGAATAGTTGTCAGGAGAGAGAGAGATAGGAGAGATGGGTAGAGTAATAGACACCTAATTCTTTATTTGAAATATTGAAACCTTCACAAACAACACACATTTACTAAATATATTTAGAGCAACATAATTGTTGAGAGCTGTACAAACTAGATACATTAAATATGTTTGTATGTCATGTAATGAATATCACATTGAATCTAATCTGTACCACATTTAACCCTAATTTGACACTGATGACACTATAAAATGGTGATATACTACAGTACTCTAGGTGATCACCTAAACTGATTTACCTGTTCTCAGGTCAGCCGATTGTACGGATCAGGGCAGAGGATCAGGATGATCCAGAGACGGAGAACGCCATGGTGAGGTACAAAATCCTGAGGCAGGATCCAGCCCAGCCCAACGCTGAGATGTTCTCCATCAATGAAGTCAGTGGCCTCGTCAGTGTGGCCTCTGTGGGGCTTGATAGCGAGGTAGGCACACCTCAGCATGTGTACACACACTCACAAACAAGGAGGCATACACATACATACACACACACATATACACACACACATACATACACATACACACACACATATACACATACACAAACATATACACATACAAGCAGTATCTCTCTCTCTCACACACACACACACACACACAAGCAGTATCTCACAGACACACACACACACACACACACACACAATACACACACAGAGTGTGTCCATGTAGCTGGACAACTAGCTGTATCTCCATGTAGCTGGACAACTAATTATCTTAGGCGTGCTGTATGTTTTATTAAGTGTGCTTGCTGAAAGCCTTTCAGACCACTTTTTTTGGCCAGCTCCTGCCCCTATGCCTTTTGAGATACCGACACCGTTCCAACTCTAAAACGTCCGGTCAGTACCGGTGTAAGTTGCTCGGGAAGATGACGTCACTGACCCTTGTCTGACCTCCTGGATTTCAGCCATATTTTTGATTTTAGCGAAAGCAAAACTAAAGTTTCACAGGTCACAAATCTTCAGACTATGCCTCACAAAAGTTACAGAAAAGATTTTTGATTTTCGAAAGCGTTCACTCATCACAGCCAATCAAAATCAGTCGTGAAGCCGCCAAGCAGGAAGTGAGTTCATGTTTCAGCAAGGCTTTGATGTATGAAGTCCAGGCTTGGTACATGGACTTGGGACCCCATCATTAGGACGCACAATACATTTGGTGTCTTTTGACCACTAGGAGTGCGCTATAACCATAGGAAGTAGTCTAATATCTCAGCAATGCTTCATGTATAGAAACCAAAGTTGGTACATGGACTTGGGACCCCATCCTGAGGACCAGTGTTGGGCAAGTTACTGAAAATTAGTAATTAGTTACAGTTACTAGTTTTAGAATTACCTTACCAATTACTGTATATCAAAAGTAATTACTAGAGAAAGTAATTTTTGAGTTACTTTTAAGTCTGCTTTTAAAATGTCAATATGAACAGTACTAAACAGTCACACAAACAATAAACCTATTTTTTAGGACTATGTATTGTAGTTTCAACGGGCCTTCAAATCAATAGCCTTGTGCATGAGTTCTCAAACTTTGTCCGACCCCAAAACATTCTACAATGCATGAAGGCCTCCCTGAAGGCCTCCCTGAGGTGGTTTGATATATATGTACAGTACACTGCCTACTGCTTGCCTTCTACTACTACTAGTAGTAGTAGTATGCATGGTGGTGCACTGACACTGAATTCTGTAATATAGTAATAAGTTATAATTATCTTTATTATTGCAATCCTTCTGTAGGCCACATGGAATGAGTTCAATGGGATGTAATGTGAAACAATGTTAAATGGCCTATTTTCAAAGCAGTTATTGTTTGCTCACACACACATACAACCTTAGGTTATCCTCATCCTGCTTTAAACACAGTATTATATAGCATTTTAAGCACCACCAGTTTAGGAAAAGCCTGCGCTGCACAAGTGCTGACCTACCGAAATAAGTTCTTATACGCATCCGAGGGTTTTGGGGTTGTCGCACACTATGCAGAAGGTTACTCTTCAGCTGATAAGGTTGTTCCAGAGAGAAGTTGCATGTTCCGTCGCAGACAAATGAATCCATAACACCATGGGCGTCAATTCCGATGTAAACATACTGTGCAAATAACTCAAGTCGCTGTAGTACGTACGGTAGGCTATTTGGAGGTTTCTTTATCTGGTAAGTGAAATCTGTATTTTCTCGAGTTAAACGTGTGCTTGCTTATGCCAAGGCTATATATAGGCTACTGTATCTAGACCTATTGGTGTTATGGCGTGGCTATGTTGTAAGAATGAGAAATTGATATAACGAGGCTTTTGCGCAATAGGCGAAAAAGAGCAGAGATAAACAACGATGCACTTTTACTGTAGTGGAGCTTACGAGATGGAAACGAAAGGGAAAAGGCTTTTAAGATGCCCATTTAAATTGTAGCCTAGTGCACTCTTGTGTGTTTTTGTGCATAAATCCGAAATAAGGAGGAATGTGAGGAGGCTCCTAACTGTAAAGAATGCATCTGCAATCTAAACATGAAACACAATCGCTGGAAACACAGCTAAGGTTGGTAGACGTTAGATCAGAAGCAGCAAATGTGCATTTGTCATCTTGTCTGCAGTCGTTCATTCAAGATCAACAGTAACGCAGGTAACGAACTCTTTGAAATTTCAGTAATTGTAATTGTGTTACTTGATTTACAAAAATACTTTGTTACATGCTCGTTATCACTAAAAGTAGTGGAATTACAGTAACGCGTTACTTTGTAACACATTACTCCCAAAACTGCTGAGGACACACAATAAATTTGGTGTCCTTTGACCACTAGGTGGGACTATAATCACAGGAAGTATGCTCACATCTCAGCAACACTTTCACGTATAGACACTAAACTTGGTACATGGGCTTGGGACCCCATCTTGAGGACACACAATAAATTTGGTGGGGGGGGGGGGGTGGGCGCTAGAGTTACAGGAAGTTAGGTCATATCTAAGTGACACTCAGTTGTCAAAACAAAACTTGGTATAGGGACTCCATTGTGAGGGCATCATTTAAGTTGGTGCCCTTTGACCTAGGGCTCGCTGCAACTAGCAACTTGAATCAAGTCTAATTCAA
Organism: Alosa sapidissima; assembly: GCF_018492685.1. Taxonomy (NCBI): domain Eukaryota; kingdom Metazoa; phylum Chordata; class Actinopteri; order Clupeiformes; family Clupeidae; genus Alosa; species Alosa sapidissima. Next base: position 3,784,296 of record NC_055967.1, read on the forward strand.
CGCACCATATTTCACTATCTGCTCCCGTTGGTGAACCGCACCTGAGCAAGCACACTTTCGCAGGTCCTTGGAAGTGCATTATAGTTTTACATTATTATTTGTATTATACACTTGAGGTGATGTACAGTATATTGCTTAAAGACAATTTAGCTTGTCGCTGGTCCTCCTCAGACCCACCAAGGCTACAGGCTGATGGTAGAGGCAGCTGATATGGAGGGTCAAGGGTTGAAGACTACCTGCACCGCCACCATCTCCATCACTGACAGCAACGACCATGCTCCCAAGTTCAGTCATACCACTGTGAGTACATGCGAGCCACACACACACACATACACCTGCACAACCACAGTATTCATTGCTGACCATTTGCACGTGTTATTTAGCTGCCATGTCCATAAAGGCGTCATGAGTCAGTAGCATTAACAACAATAAAGATAAACTTGATCTGAGCCTATCAGCCACCTGTCTATGCAATGTTTGTTTTCACAAGTAGGTGCTGCTTGTGTGTGTATGAGTGTGGGGTTGACAAATATATTGTGTGTCCTATGGTACACACCAGCTACATAAGGGAAAACCTTGGAGATAACGTATAAATATAAAGTAACTAAGTAGAAATACTTAAGTACAGTACAGTATGAATGGGAAGTATTTGTACTTTACTTGAGTTTTTATTTTTCTTCCTTCTTTTACTTTTACTTTTTAAAAGAAAATGTTTACTTTTACTCCACCACATTTTCATTAGCAGTAGAAAGTAAGCTAAAATAATGTGCAGATGCCACAGCCACAGTTTCCATTCAACATGTTAGATATTTGCAACCCCAAGATTTTCTCACTTGATGTTATCACAGGACACAGCAATGAATGAAGACTAGCAAATATAGCTAAGACATAGCACACTGGCTTATGTAGACTGTTTTAAGGAGCTGAATTAAATTAAAATTCCAACTGTTGTTGTTTGCTTTTCATTAACAGCACTTTTGTTTAGGCTTTCAAAGCGTGTTTATGGAGTGTGATGGAGCTGTCTTTCTAAACATGTTGGATAAACTTCATTATAGGCCTATAAAAGTAAAAGGAAGCAGCACTGAAAAATGAATGGCAGCCATACCTTTGTTCAGGCTTCGAAGACAATGTGTATGAAGTGAAGGCACCACGTTTTAAGGTGCTGCATGAACTTAATAGCCTATGCAGTGAAGTTCTGACTGCTTTCTTTTAAAAGCATAGCAAAAGGAGAGGGTTGTCACCCCACCTGGACTTGAAAGCTTTTACTAGTACTTTGTACTTCTACCTTCAGTACTTAAGTATGTTTACTTGTCATACTTAAGTACTGTAAATAATAGATACGACTTTTATGGTATGTTTCTAGATTACTTTTACATTTACTTTTACTGAAGTCATTTTTTGATCAAATATCTGTACTCCTACTTAAGTGTGGGTTTCTGATACTTTATACAACTGTGTGTGTGTGTGTGTGTGTGTGTGTGTGTGTGTGTGTGTAAGTAGTACACTGGCTCCATAAGGGAGAACGTTGAGGGTGGCGTTGTGGTGAGGCTCCCTGTGACAGACCTGGACCAGGCTCTGAGCCCGACCTCAGCCACCACCTACGCCATTGTCAGGGGCAATGAGAATGGCCTTTTCAAAATCAGCACCGGACCCAGCAAGATGGAGGGCATCATCACTTCTGCCAAGGTAATAGTACCATCCTCTCACCCACTGACTTTTAACAACAGGAAGCTGCCCACTCCGTTCCTGGGTATGGTTATCACCTGCTATGACCACCACAGCCAAGGTGAAACCACAGTCTTCTCAAGCACAGTGTTGTATATTAGGAGGCTCTATGACAGGCCTAGGCATGATCTGGCAGTGCCTGGTAAAGTTAAACGTCAATTTTAATCTTTAGTTAGAGTAAATAACTTAATAAATTCACTCACTTTTAGCTTGACTATTGTTTGGAAGAAGGGACTACAAAACAGTATCCCTCACCTGTTGAAATATAATTTTACCTTGAAATATAAACAGATCATAAATCAGTTGATTAAAAATTAGGAACTGAAGTGTCAGATGTGGATCACACTTTGAAGGTGTTGCACTGTTTCCTTTAAGGGTCTGGACTTTGAACAGAAGCGTAAACACACACTTCTTGTTACCGTGGAGAATGAGGTTCCTTTTGCTGTACCTTTGAGCACATCCACTGCCACTGTCATAGTAGAGGTGGAGGACGTGAACGAGGCGCCTGAGTTTGTGCCTGAACAAAAACTCGTCAAAGGAGCAGAGGACATGTCTGTTGGTACTGTGATAGCTGTGTACAAAGCTAAAGACCCTGACACCGCTAGAGAACAAACAGTGAGGTGTGAATGTGTGCGCACACAAACACACACACACACACACACACTCTCTCTCTCTCTCTCTCTCTCTCTCTCTCTCACACACAGACACACTCACACACTCTCTCTCTCTCTCTCACACACACACACACACAGACACACACACACACACACACACACACAAACACACACACACACACACACAAACACACTCAGATAGACATACAGTTAATACACAGATGAATACACATCCACATATAAAGAGACCTTCTTCCATCATAACTACCTTTCCCTTGCAGTAAAGAAAGGCAGGGGGAGTGTATTTAGCATTTTTCAAACTTGAAGTTCATTTGAAAGGCTTTATAAAAACCTTAGTTAGAACACATTAGAGTACAGAGTGCAAGAAAAATAAAATCTAGTAGGCCCTACTATAAGTCTTATAGAAAATTACCGGTTGAAAAATATCAAAGGTAAACTCAAACTACAATTGTTTATGGTCTCTGTATTTAGATTTAATGCATTGTACACACACACATACACACTCTATATTGTTTAATCTGATGTACAGATATAAGATGTTGTCAGACCAAGCTGGTTGGCTGGAGGTGAGCCAAGACTCTGGCCTGGTCCGCGTGAGGAATGCAATGGACAGAGAGGATGCGCTGGTCAAAGATGGAAAGTACACTGTCATCGTCCTCGCCTACGACAATGGTGAATATTACTGTGACAGACTTGCACTCTGTTCCAATTCATTCCACATACTTCTGTCAGTACACTTTAAAGCAGTGCGCTGTATGCATTGTGTGCAAACTCACGTAGTGCATGAATTTCAACAGGGTAGTGTCATCTCAAATTAAACTCCAACTCTGTGCACTTAATGGAAATGATTATTGCAACATTTAAACAACGTTACTGGTGTCCTCTATTTGACAGTAACATAGTCATACTTTGTCAAAACATGAACAGTTTAATGTTATAACTTGTACATAAGTGTTGAAAATGGTCCCTCCCCTTTCACTATGTAGCCAAGATAGCAACCGGTATGTAACTACCTAAACTTCCAAACTTATCTATCTTAAATCTCCTTGTTACCATCTACTTTCTACGGATTTACTGGCTACCGATTATATCTCGTGAACAAACTCTTGCATAAACTGTTGTTGCTCGAGGCTTTGGATTATCGGACTCTATAACCTTGATCGTCAAACTTTTCTGTCTAACGTTAAACGTGGGCTGCAAATAATACCGGGCCAAGGAAACGATATCTGGAAGAAGAAAGCATCAAATTCCTTCTAACGTCTCTCAAAACTAGTGACTCAATATAAAAGTGAGATCTTCTCAGATTACTTACCCGCTACCTGTGTTCGAGTTATCAAGGAACTGCACGATATCGCTGTTGCTAGTCAACTAGCAAACAAACGTTTAAAAAACAGTTGACACCGGCGAGCCCTCGCCGCGACACGATGCCTCCCCTCAGCTGTGCACCAGGCTGCGACTCATGCGTCCTTCTCAGCGAAAAGATAGTGGAACTCGAAGCCAGAATAGCGACCCTCCATCAGATTGAGAAGGATGAACAGTTCCTCGACACCATTCTCTCCGTAAGTAACGTTACCTCTCTTACACACACAAATGCCAGATGCCCTGATTTCACTCTGTCCTCCAATACTTTAACCATGCCATGCACTAATGCAACTTCTGTCCCTGTTGCCTCTCCCCGGCCTCTGCTGAGAACCAAGCCTGCTCTGCTGGCCAGCTCCACTCCACACCAGCCTGAGCCATGGCGTAGAAGCAAGCATCACAAGCACGGCAGACGGTCCGGACGGCACCCAGGCCCAGCCCAACCTATACGACTGGAAAATCGCTATGCCATTCTGACCGAGGATGAGGAGCCCCTCCAGCCCCGAGACAACCATCCTGGTCCCTCCTCAAAGTCGGCGCCCCCCCGACCCCCTCCTCCCCGGACCTCATCAACCTCCACCCTGGTCATCGGCAGTTCCATGGTTAGAGACCTCTGCATTCCCCCATCATGTAGCGGTCCCTCCAAGGTCTACTGCTTCCCTGGTGCCAAGGTCCTTGACATCCAGCAGAAACTCCCAAGCATCCTGGCCCGCCACACCAAGGTCAACAACATCATCGTACACGTGGGCACGAACGACATCAGAGATAAGCAGTCAGTAGCACTGCAGGAAAACTACAAAACTCTCATCACCACTCTGATGGGCACAGAAAAACGCTTTGTCATCTCTGGGCCTCTCCCTACCTACAGAAAAGGTGCTGAGAGATGGTCCAGACTGTTCGATCTCCACACCTGGCTCAAACGCTACTGCGCTTCCCTAAGCATCCCCTATGTCAACAACTGGGGCTTGTTCTGGGAGAGGCCCAGTATGCTGAAGCGTGATGGTCTCCACCCAAACCAACATGGAGCCAGGCTACTCTCTGACAACATAGCGTCCACACTGAGACATTGACATTCTGTAGAAAATATTACAGATTCACGCCCCCCAGGTATTGATTCGAATGGCATTATACATGTGGATGAGTCTGAGAATGTTTTCTGCAGGGTAACATACAATACTACTACCATAGATCAAGCTGTGTCATGCAATAGCATGACTTATGCTTATAGTTCTATTCCAACGTTGATTTCTACCCAACGTATAGTAAAAAGAAAAGACAAATTTAAAACTAGAAACCTAACAAATATTCTTTCCATACCTCAGCATATTCCTCAAAAGCCAGAGGCATTTTCAGCTAACATGGGTTTACTAAATATAGGTGCACTTACTACCAAAACCTTTGCAATCAATGATTTTATTAGTGAAAAAAAATTGGATTTTCTGTTTCTTGTTGAAACCTGGCTGACTTCAGACAGCGAAGCTGTTCTTGTTGAGACTTGTCCCCCAAATTATAATTTCTTCCACTCAATTAGACAAGGCAAACGAGGTGGTGGAATTGCCTCCATTCTCTCAAACAAATATAGTTGCACACGAGTCAACTTTGGCGAATTCGCTTCCTTTGAGTATATTGCCCTCACTCTGAAGGCTGACCCAGCTGTACTTCTATTAACCTTATACCGCCCTCCTAAACTATGGACTGGCTTTCTCGACCAGTTTTCTGAACTTATGTCGCTCATCATCACTAGCTATGATCGGATAATTGTAAATGGCGACTTCAATATTCATGTCAATAAGACAACTGATGCTAAAGCCAGTAAGTTCCTTAATGTGTTGGACAGTTTAGAGCTAAAGCAGCATGTTACAGGACCCACCCACAACCTTGGCAACACCCTCGATCTAGTCATTTCCAGAGGGATAGAAGTCACAGACTTATCAGTAAATGATATAAATATGTCTGATCATCATTGTGTATCTTTTAATATTGTACTACATACTCCAAAAATTCATCCCGAAATTGCAATCAAATCGCGACTCTTGGACATTAGAGCAGAACAGCAGTTCATAGCTCTTATAGACTCCATAAATTTAGATATTTTACATCATCCCATTGATCAAATGGTAGAGGCTCTCAATCGTGAATTAGGCGCTCTGCTTGACAGAGTGGCACCCTTAAAGACTAAAAAAAGGCCCTGTAGCAAACTGACACCTTGGATGAACGAAAATATCCATGATCTAAAAAGATCATGTAGGAAAGCTGAGAGAACATGGAGAAAAACTAAGTTACAGGTTCACCGTGCCATTCTAAAAGAAAAAATTGCAAATTATAATAGAGCTATTCGGAATGAGAGGAGGAACCACTTCTCTAAGGTAATTGCTGAAAACAGTGGAAACTCTAGGGTGTTGTTCTCTACCATTGATAGGCTATTGCATCAAACACCTTTTGATACACTCAGTCAGGCATCCTCTCTAAGATGCGAAGAATTTGCAGACTTCTTCAAAAACAAAGTCATTTCTATAAGGGAGGCTATTGGTAACACAAGTAATATGTTTGATAGTACACCCAAAAACAGCCCCCCAAAATTAAGGTCCTTTAGCACTATTACTCAATCTGAGCTTGGTAAAATTATAACTCAAACCGGCTCCTCAACATGTGTTTTAGATCCAATCCCTACTACATTCCTCAAAAAAGTATATGATGGCTTAGCTCCCTTTTTTCTCAAGGTAATAAATACCTCATTAGAAACAGGTATATTTCCAACTGCTTTTAAAACCGCTGTTGTGAAACCTTTACTTAAAAAGTCAAATCTTGACCATACCAATCTGAGCAACTACAGGCCTATATCAAATCTATCGTTTTTGAGCAAAGTACTTGAAAAAGTTGTTTGTAATCAGTTAAATACCTTCCTCAACGAAAACAGTATCCTTGAAAAATTCCAATCAGGTTTTAGATCAAATCACAGCACAGAAACGGCTCTAGTAAAAATAGTCAATGATCTCAGACTAGCTACCGACTCAAACAAAGTCTCAATCCTTATTCTTCTGGATTTGAGTGCGGCATTTGACACCATTGATCATAGCATCCTAATTCACCGCCTTGCGAAGTGGGTGGGTCTCTCTGATAATGCTCTAAACTGGTTTCAAACCTACATTACTGGCAGAGATTTTTATATCAGTCTAGGAGATCATGTATCTGAAAAACATGACTTGCCTTTTGGTGTGGCCCAGGGGAGCTGCCTTGGTCCCCTGCTATTTTCTCTATATATGCTTCCATTGGGAAACGTCATAAGTCAACATAATGTAAACTTCCACAGCTACGCAGATGATACCCAATTGTATCTTTCTGTTGAGCCAACTAACCCAGATGGCCTTTGCTCCCTCACTGCATGCCTAACCTCCATTAATCAGTGGATGAGCAAAAACTTTTTGAAACTAAATGATGACAAAACAGAGGTACTTCTGGTTGGACCAAAACTAAAGCGAGATATTATTCTTAGTAATCTGGGGAACTTGGCACACCAGGTCAAACCAAAAGTAACAAGCCTCGGTGTCATCTTAGATGCAGAGTTAAGTTTTAAGCCCCATATCAGTAAAGTTACTCAGACAGCCTACTTCCACTTGAGAAACATTGCCAAAGTGCGGCCCTTTTTAACTCAACAAGATGCAGAAAAACTAATTCACGCCTTTATCACTAGCAGGTTAGACTACTGCAATGCACTTTTCACTGGTCTTCCCAAAAAACATCTAAAGAAATTGGCACTCATACAGAACTCTGCGGCTAGACTTTTAACTAAGACTAAGAAGAGAGAACACATCACCCCTGTGTTGGCTGAACTGCACTGGCTCCCTATTTCCTATAGAATTGATTTTAAGGTTATGTTAATTACTTACAAAGCTCTGAATGGCATAGCACCTTCATATATCTCTGAGCTTTTAATATCTTATCAACCACAAAGGAAACTTAGATCATCCAATTCTAATCTTTTAATCGTACCCAAAGTGCTCCACAAACAAAGTGGAGAAGCTGCGTTTATCCATTATGCCCCCAAACTATGGAACACCCTGCCTCTGTACATCAAGCAGGCGAGTTCAGTAAATATTTTTAAAAAAGATCTGAAAACATACCTGTACAGGAAAGCCTTTAGTTAACTCATCTTATCCTGTAGACTACATTTTCGGATTATTCTACATCTGCTACTATTGGAGGGCGCAGCCAGCCAGAAGCAGATGGGCTCCCCCTATTAAGTCAGGTTCTGCTCAAGGTTTCTTCCTGGAATATGGGAGTTTTTCCTTGCCACAGTTGCCATATGGCGTGCTTGTGGGGGGTAAGAGGGTTAAGGCTGCCAGTCTTATGACGTCATTTTCTATATTTTTGATATGTTGCTGAGCATATCATAAACAGCAAAGAAAAGTGATTGATAATGACTGACTGACTACTATTGTGTTACATGCTTCAAATGTAAAGCACTTTGAGCTGCATTCTGTGTATGAAAGGTGCTATACAAATAAAGCTTTATTATTATTATTATTAACCGTTGAGGGTGAAAAGACCTGCAGAAGACCTGAAAAGAGTGCACCATCTGGGTACAGCGCAGTTTGTGTTGTCTTAATTATCTGTGTGAACGGACTTATGCACTCCAATGAGGTATTGTAAGTGCAGAAGTACATGGATTGGAACAGAGTGTTGGTCTGCTCAGCCACAGCAGAATTGGGCTGTATGTTCAGCCTGCACAGTCACTGAAGAAACCTCAAGAGCTAAAGGCTATACGATTAGAATAAGACATCTAGTTTAATATTTATACATTTATATTTCTGGGGTAGTAAACTATAGTTGACTTCTCAAGTCATTAAGGTCCTAAACAATAAGTTAAGAGATTTGTTGAAGTATTAAATATTTTTGGTCAAGTGCTGTATTGGTCAAGAATTTGATATGCACATTTCATTTGGCAGAGGCTTTTATCCAAAACAACTCACAGTGTAGATAGACATGTTTCATCAGTATGTGTGTTCTTTGACTCAAACCCATAAGAGGTTGTTAGACCCTTGCTCTCACAGTTGAGCAAGAAGAGCACATACGGTATCACTAGATACGTACAGTAAGCAGCTGTGTTGGGGTTTTACATTAAAATATTGCAAAGTGGTGCAGCACTTACCCATGATGTTCTTCCTGTTGGATTGCCCCACCCCTCCCTGTGGCCATCAGACCTGAACCCTGCCACCGGCACAGGGACTCTCGTGATCGAGATGGGCGATGTGAATGACAACGCCCCCCTGGTGAAGGAGAGGCATGTGCAGTTCTGTTCCCTCGACCCGGTTCCTGTTCCACTCACCATTCTGGATGCAGATGGACCGGGCAACGCCGATCCATTCACGGTCCAGCTGACGGAGGGCAGCCAGACCAACTGGACCTTAATCACCAACTCCAGCTGTAAGACCAGATCCACTGACAAGTCAATGGCACTTTAAACAGTAAATTATCTAGCAAACTCATCGAGACACATACTGGTACTTTCTCTTGTACATATGCATAAACTCTCTCACACACACAGGCCTACACACAGTCTCACACACAGATACAGAGTCCCTGCAGAAAGCGTTTCAGATTCCCATATGCATACACACACACACACTCCTGTCTAACCTTCCTGTGCTCCACTCCTCTCAGCTGGTGTGGTGAGTGTGCGTCCCCGCCGGCAGCTACCCTCGGAGGATTACCTTGTGGGGCTGCGTGTGTATGATGCCCATATGCTAGCGCAGGACAGCTCGCTGCAGGCAGAGGTGTGCCAGTGCAGCGGTGCCGTCACCAGCTGCTTCCACCCGCTGCCACGCTACGTCCCCGACACAGCCTCCCTCTCCATGGCCATCCTGGGTGCCGTGTTTGTCTTACTATGTAAGCCTCCTTGTCTACAAGATCACAGAGACAGACGAGTTCTTACTGCTGTAGCTAAAATGCTAAAGACCTCCTGTCTACACTATCAGAGAGAGATGAGAGAGTTAAAGCTCAGATGTGAGTTCAGACTGCTGTAGCTGAAAGATCAAAGCCATCCTGACTTTTGGTTCATGAGAGAGACATGAGTGTTTCATTCTGTAAAAGATCTGATAATTTCTGCTACTTGGATACTTGGTTGTATCAATTGTATGTAGTGTATTTACATTTTGACAAAATGAAACCTGGTTTCAAAATTATGCTAAAGCAATTGAACAGCACTGTGAAGCTTTCTGTGATAAGCTTACATTTTAGACATTACTGTCAGGCTGTCTGCTACTGTGAGTAAACAAATTATGCTCTTAGAAGAAAACAGTGTGTTCACAGAGTGGACCGTGCACCCAAACTGTTGATGATATAAATAACTGCTGCTAGTCCCGGGACAACTCACCTGAAATGACCCCTGTCCCTATTACCTAGTGCTGCTGCTCCTGTTGATATTCTTCATCAAGAGGAGGAAGAGGGAGAAACAGGAAGTCCTTCTGCCAAAGGAGGAAGTGCGAGACACACTCATCTTTTACAACGAGGAAGGTGGAGGGGAGGACGATCAGGTGAAGCAACAGACACAACCAATCACATTCAACAGCATAAACACAACAATACATTATATGATGTATTCAATCTGTCATAAAACTTAACAAGAATGGAACCATTCAATGTGTTCTTTTGATGTGTTTGTGTGTGTGTGTGTGTTTGTGTGTGTGAATGTGTATGTGTGTGTGTGTGTGTGTGTCTGTATGTGTGCCACAGGAGTATGACCTGAGCCAGTTGCATCGTGGGCTTGATAACCGACCTGAGGTGGTGTGTACTGATGTGGTCCCCACACTCATGCCCGCTCTACCCTATAGACTGAGACCAGAAGAGAACGAGGAGATTGGGAGCTTCATCAATGATGTACGTCATCTGTCACTGTGTGCGTGTGTGTGTGTGTTTCTTTTTCAATTCAAATTCAAATAGAGACTGCAAAGACACACCTCCTGTATTTCAAACACATCTGTGTGTGTGTGTGTGTGTGTGTGTGTGTGTGTGTGTGTGTGTGTGTGTGTGTGTGTTGTGTGTGTGTGTGTGTGAGTGATTGTATGAGGTGTAATCAATTTTACTTTATTCAGTAGTATTCACCGTCCCCTGTGTCTGTCCTCTCCCCCAGAACCTGGCAGCTGCAGACGGTGACCCGGCGGCGCCCCCCTTTGACTCGCTGCTGGTGTTTGACTATGAGGGGGCGGAGTCCATCTGCGGCTCTCTCAGCAGCCTGCAGTCCAGCAGCTCGGACAGAGACCAGGACTACGAGCACCTGCAGCATTGGGGTCCGCACTTCAGGAAGCTCGCCGACATGTATGGAGAAGGCGAGGATGACGACGACGACGAGACATTGCCCGGGAGGAAGGAATGGGTCTGAGGTGTGATCGGCGCTGAGTGTACCAAACCACACCTGACCAACAGGACCTCCACTCCACTGTGGGTGCCTTTCCACAAGGCTTTTGGGAAAAGCAGTCTTGACTGACACTGAGACCCTCATGACCATTACCCTGATCTGAGACAAACTCTACTGGACTACACACTTGACTGGCACTGAGGCCCTTACAATGGGCACTGCATTATCTTTATAGTAAACAGAAATATATATGTAGGCCTAATACAGAACTTTCTCAAAGATATTACTGAGCTACAGTCTACATTAGGAAATTGATGCATTAAGTAATTCATTTTGGGTTCCACGTGGTTTTAGTGACAAAGAAAATAGCTTTTGGTGACTATGGAGGATTGACGTGTATTGTTTTTGTTCAGCGTAAATAGATAGCCTGATAAGGACAAATATACTCAACATTCCAGCACATTCTGTCCTGTCATGACCAGTGTTGGGAGTAATGCATTAAAAAAGTAATGTAATTACAATAATGGATTGCTTTTTGCTGTAATGCAGTAATGTAAGGCATTACCAATACAATTTCAGTAATATTTTACTCGGTACAATTCTTTCTCAGTAACTGAAGTTACTTTGCTTTTTAATCCAAAATTGACAAATGCTCAATTGGCACCAGAGAAGATTATCCAAGAATTAAAAAAAGTCATCTATGCTGGTCCTGGAATTTGATTGCATTGTTTAGATGACTGTACAGTAGAAAGGGAATTTGAGTTATCTCTGCCATTCATCCAACAGACCAAACATGGTTAGGCTATACTTTTCATTTCAAGCAGTGAGAATAACTAAAATGTTGCTTTTACAGACAAAGATCGTAGTCATTATTCTCAAACTATTTGCATTAAGTCTACACCACTGTAAGTGGAAGAAAAGGAAACCAGCAATGATGAGAACCATTTAAAGTCAACATACAATTTCACTATGGCTATATTTTACTATATTAAGTTGTAAGTGACCTTTGGCCTTTGGGGCCTACATTGTCCCATGAGCCATAACTGCAACCATTATATTGTTCTTTTGTTAGCCTTAAGCCTAGCTCAGTCATTATGCCATACCACATCACCTCCTGCCGTCTAATAAGCCACATTGAACACATGAAGATCTACTGAGACCAACACCAAATCCATATTTCCTGTTATTTTGGTGAAAGTAATGTAAACGTAGTGTAATGCCTTACAATTCAAAGACAGTAATATTGTAATGTAACAAATTACTTTGAGATGACAGTAACAAGTAATAAATAATGCATTACACTTTTGAAGTAACTTGCCCAACACTGGTCATGAAATTGGGCCAAAACAGTTTGTGTTGCCAAAGCTATGCCTTACCTGTTTCAGGGGGCCTTTAGAAGATTAGATTATTTTTTATACTCAATATTTATGTACAATTTGCATGAGTGTTACTGTAATGTGCAGGACAGTTTTTGAAGTTGTTTTATCAACATGTTAATGGGTACAGTGTTATGCTTTAGCGGAAATGCTACACATGTTTTTTTTGTTAAAACTAAGGATAAAAAAATCATTTTAATTTGTGAATAGATCTAATAATGAAAGTGCTCATTCAAAGGATGAAAGTAAATAAAGCTATTTTCATGGGTGAATTAACATTTGGAGGTTGTGTCGTGTGGGCCCTGTGTGTCTCCCAAATGTTGCATAGAATGTGTTTACATATCTGTTTACCTGTGTGTTTGCTGAGTATCGGGGACTATACAGAGGGGGGGGGACAGACACGTGTGATAATTATGAATGTTTTATTGGGGCAATACAGACTGCAAACAAGAATACTGGACATATTGTGTTGTAGAGGGAGGGGGGGATGTACTGTAATGGCCAGTCTTTGGTCTGTGTCTGCCGCTGTTTTGTTTGTGATCGGTGGCCAGGATGGACGATCGCCGCCCACGGGGTGGATGACATACAGGTGTAGGCCCTCGGAAGAGTGGATGGCTGCGATGCAGATTGGTGGAGCTCGTAATGGACTGGGAAATAAAAGGGCTCACCAGTATGTGATTCGAGAGTCTGGGGAAGAGGGAGCGACAAGCGAGGCACGGACGACGGACGACTGATCCAGCCATTAAGACGGTGCCGCTGTTCCTGCGCGGCCCTGCAATCCATGTCATCGATGAAGCTTGCCGGCCGCGTCTAGCAGAGGGAAGAGGCTACGAGAGAGGACTGGAGATCGTATGATCGTTAAGACTATTCTGCGCTCTCAAACCGATCTAAAGGAACGGTGATCCCATGTAAATGCCCGTGTGAATGAAGTTATTGCGATTGTTTGCTGCAAAGCGCTCATCGTGGTTGTTTAATCCTTAACAGTGTCAGCAGCAGTGAGTCGAGTGGCGCAGTGCTTCCGGGTTCTCAGGACGGTGACGTCATCACGCCAAGAAAGCGGCGGCGTGCCCACGCCAACCCCATCCCCTGTGAAGGCAAAATAAGAGTCCACTGGCTGTGCTTCAAGCTAAAGGTCCTGTGCTAGTGGATAAAAGACTGTAATTTTCCCCGGCCTACTTGGTGCACAGTGGCCGGGTGAGACTCAGTTTATTTTGATTTTGTGTTTTTTTTGTTTCGGTCAGGAGGGGCCCTGACCGAACGGACATTTTTACTTGTTTGTTTGTGTGTTATGTTTCTGCCTGCATGAATGGGTTCTGGCTTGGGGGGAGGTTGGGAGGCTAAGTTGCTGGTAATGGTCTGGGGATCCGTAGTGTGCACGTGTGCAAATGGTTGTGTGCCATGAACAAGATTTGCTGTGGTACTCTGCTTGATGTCTTGATGTGACTAGGGTTCTGAAACCCATGGTAGCTGATGGTGTGGTTCTACTCACTTGTTTCTAAGATCCTAGCTGTGCTGTGTGACCAATGCTGACCTATTAACCCTTGCCCGAAACCTGTGTGGGTGGAATGCTTTTGACCTGTATGTAATAAAGATTTGTACATTTTCTTAAACATCTGTCTGTGTTGTGGTGTGTGTCCTGGGATTCTGAGCCTGTTCAGGGGTTGTTGCCAGCACTAGGCGACAGTTGCATCCATAAACCTGTCAGAAAGTTAAGACTGATCTGATTTTAAATAATTAGGCCTACATTATTTACTGTAAACATTTTCCCCTAGAAAGGGATGGAAGTAAGTTTCCTCAAAACTAACAGCCTAATGTTCCAACCAACCCTGGCTTATAAACCCCAGTTTCTACAGAGAGGGGGGGATGGCTAATTTCCTGCTGTTGCACATTAGGCCTACAGATCCTTACTGGGTGTGGACTGAGGGACATGTGTAGAACATTCACTGATGCAGAAAATCTACCTAGATTTGGTCAAACATTTCATTTTAAATGAGAGGCCTGTCCGCGTCATTTAACAAAGATAGCCTCACCTCCGTATGCCATTGTACACCTTGTGCGGAGTCTATTAACATAAGCATAAAGTAGCAAGTAACATGGCCTAAGAAAAACGTTTTAAAGGTAGGAGGCCTATGTGTTAAATAAAATGTGACACTTCGGCTACTCAGAGGTCGAAAATGTGCATTTGAGAAAAAAAAAAAAAACATCAGAAAAACATCAGGGTGGTTCGTTTGCTGAGACAACACCCGTAAAACATCAGGAACGTCTCCCGCTTTAGCTTATCACTTTTAAAATATGCTTGTCTCCGGCCATAAATTGGAAAGCCCCCGTATTCCACCAACAACACACGGCTAATTAGTCTAAGAAATACAGTGTGTTGATAAGATTTCAAAACATGACACAAATGGTAGAAACATGTAGATAAGTCGCTACACTGTCCAGAAACGGCATGTTAAACCCCCCTTGCGTCCACTCAGTGTTCGGCTTTGGCTAGCCTATTAATGGGAAGCGGAATGTTGACCCCGCTGCTGGGTAGTGATGGGTTACGACGGGGAATAACATGCCATATAGCTGAACTGCTGCTAATCATTTACTGGCGACGTATCCGTCATTTTCGTCAGAGCAACAGTTAATGCAGGTTTTCCTACCTGTTCTTGCTTCTGCCGTTGCGCTATATCTTTCTTAAAAGAAAGAAACAACAAAATAAGAAACACATTTGAGATTTAACAATCAAGTTGGAATTCAAGCGCTTGGGCAGAGAGAAGTGGATATACCCTATACGGACTTAATTGGCAGTGTTTAAGATTAATCTTTTCCCTCCTTTTCGGTAACACGGTTGGACTAGGTCTAATTGGGTTTGATCAACATCCATGTCCTCCTCTGTGGAGTAGCCTAAAACTACAGGTATTTGACCGTTACTTACAACCTATACCCTGGATATAGCCTACACACACTATGGGATTTGGAGCGCTGAGGATTGGATTTGTTGCTGTGTTGGTTCAGGTGAGACTCACTTTTGCTTTGTAGCCTACTTTAACACTTTGTAGAGCTACTTCATTATGCTTGAACTTGAAGTGTGGGGCAGTCATCAAAATAAATGTACACAACCTTTCTATTTTACAAACTTAATTTACAGAAATTGTTTTCTGATATTTGTTTTTGATCATAATTATCCATGGGAATTTTTCTGGGATTTGATTGGGGCATCTATGCAACACATTTTAAGTGCAGGGTATAAAATTGGTGTGGTTTGTAACCTGTTGGAGAGGTTGAAAAGGAGATGATATACCATACCCCCATGATATACCATACAGCATATATAGGATAACATTATGCGACTTTTTATTATTGCAGATACAATGCAAAATGGAAAAAAGTAAAAGTGTGTGATCACTTGAATTCCAGCTTTGTTATCTGTGAACAATGACAAACAATTCCATTGAAACTACAGTTTTAAATACAGTCATGTTGAAATTATATAGTAGAGAAGAATCTGTTGCATATTACCAGATCACCAAATTCATGATGATCACCAGCTGCTGATCATCATTAGTAAGGGTGTTTGATCTTGCAAAAATCAGTAACAGTAGCCTAACTAAAGACAAACTTTTCAATTGAGTCTATCCTGAAAGGTTAAAAAAGCTATAAAAGAATTACACAAAATTAAATAAAGAATTTGAAAGAATGGTAATTCAGAAGTTTAGCTTATGTTGTTCTTTAACAGTTAAATTATTTAAAAGATGCTTGACACTTGGATTGAAGACATGCACAGCACAGTGTGCTTTTGTTTTAATGCTCGCTGTTGTAAACAAGATAAGGTAAATGATATAATCATGACATCATGCTTCAGCTGCATAAATTCATATAATCCGGGAAGAATACAGAAAGTAAAAGTGTGATCACATGTAGACATGACAACCCATCTTCATCAAAACTACCTGAATTGTTACAATAAGGATTATATGTTCTAGAGAAGGAAACCATTCTTTGATATTACCTTCAGAGATGCGCAAACACAATTCTTTTTTTTGTATTCTTTATTTTAACTAATCTAAACCTAAAGACAAATCAAATCTAATCTTTTCTATTTCTTGTTTGCTGTTTGGTGTCTCATCATCATCATCATCAGTATAACTTTTAGAGTATCTAGGGAATAAAAGTTGTAATATATACAATATCAAAAGACTTTTCAAACCAAGAGAATAAATAAAACGAAGACCTCATTTGTAGAACTGAACAATTTATAGTTTCAGTATTTCTGTGAGGCGAGCGTGATGTATTTTGTTTGTCTGTGATGAGTAGTTTTAATTAGAATAGAGTATATGTTACATAAATTCCTTTTGGTATTACCATAGCGGATCAACAACCAAACCTAATAAATAAAACGCATGCAAGCTAACAATTTTGGTGGGCACATTAGAGTTTGGCAGTGATAGAAAAAAGGATGTATTTTATATATTATTTTATATATTGTATATTACTGTATGTATTCTTAAATGTGTTATATTCAAAAACTTTGGGGGGATTTACTACCGTAAGACGTAGGCTACCCAGAGTCTGTGTAGGCACAGCAGCACTGTGTACAATGCAACAATGCGCTGGAGACAGGCGCAGAACACATCACATTCTGCACCCAGCCTGACTGGTTCTGTGTTCTCTCCGAAGACGGTCTGTTTCAGATGCAGTGCAGAGGAGCAGCAGTGCTTGCCTGGACCCCTCCTCCAGGACTACACTTTCAAAGTGGCTCAGAGGAACCTGCAGAAGGACCAGGTGGTGGGGAAAGGTGAGTGTCACCTGTAGAGATACCAGGCGCTGGTCAAAGGCAGCTCTAACCTGTCCAAGGGACAGGTCTTGGGGTAGGATGATCTGACTAGTAGAAATACCAGGTGCTGGGGACAAGTGAGTCCATCCTGCACTGTGAGAGGAGGTGAGCGCTTATTCTGACCATGATACTGAGACCAGCCTTATCTTGCCTTGATGCGGCCCTTGGCCTGTGTGATCTGCAGTGTGAGAACCTGATCCATTCCCAGGCTTGAATATTTGCAGTGTGAAAAAAGGAAAGTACGGCTGCTCCACCACACCCACACCAAATCAATTCCTAGGTTTGAGTATCTGAGATAATCCTGATCTGTTCCAAATTCTGTGTAATCAACATTGTGAGAAGTCTGGTTCTGTGTGGCCCCAGGGCAGAGAGGTTTGATCTGATCAGCAGCATAACCATTCAAACCACAAGTCCCTGATTCGGGAACTAACTAATACCAACAAATTCCTTGGTCATTTCTCTTTGTTGCTGTGACTGTTTTTGGTCCAATCAGCAACATAACTAGACAAACCACAAACCCTTGATGTGTGCACCAACAGATACCAACAAACACCAACTAAAATCAACAATTTCTTTGGTCATTCCTCTTCGTTGCTGTAGCGGTTGCTCTAGCCATTTCTTAATAAGAGATACCTAGCAGGCTTTTTCAATAGTGGCCAGTACATTACACTAGCAAACTTTCTCTGTTGCAACTGAGCAATTATATTAAATATTATTCAAAGGCTATTTTGATGCCTCATTTTGAGCAAAACCAAGCAGCTGCTCGAGTTTCACAGAACACATTTTCTGAAATAAACTTGTGATAAAGCAAGAACATAATTGAGATATATAAATTATTTTGTAGATGTGTAATAAAAATGTAGCAGGTCCCTGCATGGGTTACTCAGTGAATTCTCATGAGGCTCTATGCTTGATTGATATTTGCCCTCATCAACTAGAGGAATGGTTTAAAACTGCCTCTAAAACTGGCATCATTTTGATTTAGAGTGGTGATCAGTCAGTTTCAGCACTTCACAAAGAGAATATTTGAGTTTGGAGTGCTTATTATCAGTTAGTTCTGAGCCTGTCTGTACATGTGCAGTGCCCCATATAAAGAATGCAAGCGTTGCTCCCTGTAGGCTAGACGAGTTAAGTGTGACACAGCGGCTGCTGCTCTCGGTTGTGTTTACCTATGCCCCTCTCTCACGGCCGGCTCCCTCTCATAGAGCAAAGTCTGACTCCACCACCACTACGCCTGGCCAGCACATCCCTTCCAATTACGGCCAGACTCCCCCAACAGCGCTCATGTGAAACTAGAGTTGGACTACTGAAACACAGATTATTAACCCTGTCATTGAGCGGTTGTACCATAAAACATGACAAACGTTTAGATTAAAAGATGTATCATCCCTTAGTCACTGTCCATGGAGTGAGTGAAACATACATTCTTATCTTTGAGTTACCCACAAAGGAATGCTATTACTGACTCAATTTTAGGTGACTAATAAGTTAGAAGCAGACAGATAGAAAACAGATTGACTATTTTAGGAAACATACCCCATACTATCCATGAACAAACCAGCTGATGAAACTATATCAAATTGGTACTCATTCTTGCTGACTCTGTCTCTTTTATGGCCTGCTGGCGTCCATTTTGTTTTCCCTGAGCTGAGTCCTTTGGCAGACACGAGTATCCATTATCAACTTTATTTCAGGCAAAAAATGACTCCTTCAGACAAAAAGAAGTGTGATTGCTCAGTCTGGGAGCACCAGTGTGCAACAACCATCATTAAATTACAGAAACTGTAATTATGAAGAAAAAAAACTCTTGGTTATCATTGTTGTCCAACACTTCCTAATGTCTGTGCCATTAGCTCAGATGCTCTCTGTCTGTGCTGTCTACTGGCGTCCATCTTGCTCATGCACCTTCAGTCCAAACCAGACTCCTCCGAGTCATTTATTTACCGAGGTCCGCGGGTGCACTTTACCACTGGACTTAGGACAGCTTCACAGCTACAGTGTAGATTAGGCTTTTATGGCCAACTTCCTTATTGCTTTACTAACTGAACATTGAACTGTGCAACCAGAGACATGATGCACTGTAGTGCTAGAGACAACATAGGCAGTATGCCCCAGGCGCTTATACCATGCATGAATACCAGGATTTTATTTGCAAGAATTCAGGAGTTCATTTTATACCCTATATGGATTTGTCCATCTTTATCCACTAGGTTGCTTATTACAAGAACTGTTGTTTCGTTTTTCCGAAAGAAGTAGCTCTGGCCTCTCTTTTGCAGTAATCAGCAGCATATGAAAGTTGTAGTTCTGGTGCCTGTCTTGTTCACACCAGGGGCGCCTGAAGGAATTAATGCTATGCAGACATCCCAAGTCTCCCGGAAGTTCCGGGAGTCTCCCGTATATTGATAGCGGCTCCCTGACCCCCGCAAATTAGATAAAATCTCCCGGAATCTAGAGTGAGCGATCAAGAGCGCGCATGCGAGACCGCGTGTGCATCTGAGTGTAGCGCGCACACGAGGGGAGAGAGGTGGTGCGTGTGTGTCTGAGCGCATCAAAGACAGAGAGCATCCTGATTGGCCTGTTTCGCTAAATCAACCAATCAGTTTTCAGTGTAGGCGGGCTTTTATGTCTTTTCTCCCGAACTTAATTAATCAGTTCAGTAGAAACAGGAGCGTCATGGTAGAGTCAGTGCCTCAAAAAAAGGAAAATATAAGACCCATTTCAAAGTGTAGGCTACCCTTGTCTCATAAGAGTAAAACATAATGATGGACCTAGTCTTGCACGCTGCACTGTTTGTAAACAGTGACTTTAGCATTGCCCACAGCGGGTTAAATGATTGCAAAAGACATGTTGAGGTGAGTTTAACAAGTGTCAGACTAGATGCCTACTAGATGGCTAGTTGCCAAGGCTACATGAAAAGACCAAACTACCAAAATCTACATATTTTATTTTCACAATTTCTATCTATAGGCCTTCCTTATTTGTTGTACTGACATTATTGTATAGGCTAAAGTTTTTTTTTTGGGGGGGGGGGCTTCGTGATGCCTCCCTGAAATGACTTTTTGCAAGTTGGGATGTCTGGCTATGGTACGCACACCCATCACCCCCCCGAAAAAAAAAAACGTTCACGCGTGGACAGTATTTTTCCTTTAGGTTCGTGCATACATAGCATAACAACATCCACATGCAATAATGCAACAACAACGTCTACAATTACCTATTCATTTGGGCAACTTTATACATCCCTATACAGGCTAAAGCTACCTTTAGTTGTGTTATAGCTACTGTAACGTCTGGCTTTAAACAGCTGTAATGCAGTCGTTCTGACAAGCACACCAATTGCTTAGCCAACCTTGTTCTTGCCCATCTTGAATAGCTCCTCTAGCTTTGTTGCCTCCATCCTTTCTGTTTTCGTTGTTTAAACTTGTGATATCCATGATGAGTATTGAGTTAGTGAATTAGCTCAACATTGTGTGCTGATAACCATATAGAAAGCCGAGTAAAAGAAAACAAGTAGCCTATGCGTGCCTGCGTGCGTATTCTCTCCTGCTCAAACATGTGTGCGCGTTAATTTTGATAAGTGTTCACTAACTTAATAAAAAAATTGTAAATAGCCTGATGGCATGCAACTAATGGGATACTGTGCATAGTTGGAAAGGTATGTTAGGCCAATATGGTGTGAATATACCCACACACAAGGTACATTTTCTCTCGTTGTTGAGTGATGGTACGCACAGTGCGTACGGACGTACACCTGCAGGCGCGCCTGGTTCACACACATCTTGTTTGCACACGGCCACATTTCTGTTTATTGCAGCGGAAAGCAGATTTGTAAAACCAAGCCAAAATATCTATGTACAAAATATTATTACTCTCTCTCCTGGTCACAGTACTTGTGTGCCCATGATATGCCCATGATGTGCAATTTAAGAACATTTAGTGGAAGTTACTGTGATATGATTTTAAAAGTAAACAGTTCGTAAGTTACTGTGAGTGTACTGTATATGACCTGATTTGAACTCTTCCGGTGGGAGTGGGTAGAAGCTCAGGAAGCAAGAAAAATATGAGAAACATGTTAAAAATGGGTTTAGCATGTAAAATGAGTAAATGGAAAATTGTACATTTACCTCATAACCCAGCATTTGTGTGTGTGTGTGTGTGTGTGTGTGTGCAGTGCCTGTGTCTGGCTGTGAGCAGGGCAAGGCATTGCGCCTGAACTCGACTGACGGGAGGCTGGTGGTGGAGGGAGACGGAACGCTGAGGGTCAGAAACACCCTGAGACTTCCTGCCCGACGCCACACCCTTTCACTCTTCACTTCCGGGTCAGGGACCGACAAGCGCTCGGTGCAGATATCTCTGCAGTATGACCCCCTCAGCCAACCACACAAACAAGTGAGTTTGTACACTGTAAAAGACAAAAAGTCAGGGCTGTCCAATTTATCAAATTATATTATGTTACAATTACATGAAACAGTCTAGTTTTGAATGAAACATAACTTTATTGTGTTCAAATAGTCATTCGAGCAATACATTTTTCTAATTGAATCACGCAAGGAAAATGTATATACTGTGAAAAAAATAAAAGAGGGTTTGTCACAGTTACTAAACCATAAAACAAAATTAATCAAGCTCATGTTTTTCTTGATGAAAATGAACACATGGGATACCTTGGTGTCACCATTTCATTGTCCCATGAGCCTTTGCAAGAACACTGAGTTTTCTTAAAGAGGGTTATGCTTAGAGACCTAGATGAAATATTCATGGAATTTCAAAGTGATTGTGTTATACAGGTGGCATGTGCTGAGAGTAGGCATTCAGATGTACTTAGTATTGCAACATCAATGTTAAAGGACGATTACTTTGATATTTAAGACTTGTGCTTGTGTTGACCTTTTTATCCCTCCTCCCTCCTTCTCCTCCTCTCCTCTCTCCTCCTCTCTCCACCTCCTCTACTCACCTCCTCTCCTCTCTCAGACGGACATGGCTCCCGCTCCAGTGGTCATACACTTCCCCCACTCCTCCTCAGGTTTGCACAGGAGGAAGCGTGACTGGATCATCCCTCCCATCAGTATCTCAGAGAACCACAGAGGGCCATACCCTTACATGTTAGTCAAGGTACAGGACTATTCATTTGCACAAGAATAAACAAAATAAGCAAATAAACTAAAGAAAACCGCTATAAACTAAATATGACCTCTGGTAACACTTTACGGTAAAGGGAAAATAAATTAATTCATGATGTATGCATTACTTCATTCCTTTATATCTTATGAATCATCAGGAATTGACATGAGTTCATTGTCTTTAAGTCATGACCTCATGCATGAACAGAACATTAGGTACAATGGGAACATCATCGTGATTTATGATTTCTTAAGCATGATCATAATGATTACATGAAGTTAAGGTTAATTGCTCATGGGTCTGACTTATTCCTATTTGTTGGACAGATTGAGTCCAGTCTGCAGAAAGTGACAAAGGTTGTGTACAGCCTCTCTGGTCCAGGAGCTGACCAGGATCCTAAGGACCTCTTTAGAATCAGTGCTTCAACCGGCTGGATCGAGGTCACACAGACTCTTGACAGGGAAAGGCGAGAGGAATACAAGGTAAGGGAGCAAGAGGTCGATACACAACAACTTACCTCACAAGAGTTCAGGTCACAACAGTTTAACTCTTCAGGCATCAACACACATTTCTGCAAGTACTTATTGTACCAGTGAAAAGTTTGGACACACATACTAATTTATCGTTTCTTATCATTTGGGGTTTTTAAATACAAAAAAACAAAGTTTTGAGTGTTAGATTTCTCAGAGTAGCCTTGGTTTACCTTTATGACTGCTTACCACACTATTGTGATCATGGCATCATCATGACTGAGAGAACTCCACGAGTGTGAAAAGCTGTCATCACAAAAGTTGTCTGCTTTGAGGAGCCATAAAAAATGTTCTCGTTTACACTATTTTGCTTACTACATGTGTTGTACAAGTGCAACTACATGTGTCACTTGTAGTGTCACTACATGTGTAGTACAAGTGCAACAGTGCAAGAATAAAGTCTACAGACCAGCATAAAATAAATATGGACATATAAGAGAATAATGTAGACAAAGTAATATAAAAACTATATCAGTCCAAGAATAGGTTGAAGCAATAGGGTTACAGCCATTGGTCAAGTGTTAAGTATTAAGTATTAAGTGTTATGTCAAAGTTTTGACCTTTAGTTTTGTTCTACAATGTACATAAATGAATACGTTTGTCCAAGCTGTCATCTGAAACTGTATCAGCCTCTACCACTTTGACCAACAGAGACAATATGTTAGTGAAATGTTCTCATCTTGTGTCTAAACCCTGTTAGCTCATAGCCAGAGCAGACGTTGTGGGATCAACAAAACCGGAGGATTCAGAAACTCCTACAGATATCATCATCCGCGTCATCGACCAGAACGACAACACACCAAAGTTTACTCAGGACACCTATGAGGCCACGGTGGAAGAGGCTGCTCCCGAAGGTGAATCCAGATTACCTCTGTTCATTTTACTGTTGTCAACAAAGTAACAATACAACAATACAGTGAATGTGAAATTGTTAGATTGTCTCTGCAGTTCTGGATGAGGTGAATGTAAGAATAGATTTGTTGGATTCAGGTGTTGTTTATGATTATCAGTTATATTTGAATTCATGAACAGTCTTGTTGGAATCCCTTTTTCTTGCATCTTGAAATTTTATATTATGCCTCAAATAAGGTTACATTTTGTTTGTCATGTTATCTTTCTGTGGCGTCTGACTAAGTAGATTGTTTAAATGTGTATCTAACAGTAATGTGTTTGCACAGGATTTGAGATTCTGCGGGTGAGCGCCACAGATGCAGACGAGCCAGACAGTGCCAACTCTGACATCTTGTACAGTATCATAAACCAGGACCCTCCTCCTGAGGGCTTGTTCTTTATTAACCCCATCAGCGGAGGACTCCAGGTCAAGAAGACTGGAATACTGGACCGAGAGGTTTGTGGATGTGTGTCTGTTTGTGTGGTTGTGTATGTGTCTGTCTGTATTTGTATTGTTTATTTTGTTTAGCATAATACATGCTGAACAAAATAATAAAATATGATAAAATACAGATTTTGTCAGTTGCTTTGGTTGCATTTCTTGCATCATGATTAACATTTGCATAACTAGAAGCACATTTCTCAAAACAATTTGCGCAAACTGCACTACCTACAGAGTTAATTACCAGCAAAAGCATGCACAGCAACTTGGTCAAAATGCTTAGTTTATGTCTCAAAAGCAAATATTTATCCCAAGCAATCAACATGTCAGTGCCATCTGAATGAAAAGTCCTTGTGTCACTGTTATAAATAAGATAGCCAAATGCTTAGCCATGTTGTCAATATAACAGTTCTGCAGTTGGATGCCAATGCGTGTATTTATTGTCATACAAGAATAAAAGTCCAGGCTGACAGCAGTTCTTTCCAAAACAAGTGTAATAGAAATGGCAAAATCATACTTGACAGATTACATATGACTAGTTCAACACTTTTGCATACTGTATAATGACTCAAGCAATGAGAAAATGCCTAAATGTTTTTGGGGGACTATTCAACAGAAAATTGGTATAATGCATTTTGAGCAACATCACACAAGCAATTGATGATGTAAAAAACAGCAGACAAGCACAAGCAATTGCATGGATGTACAACAGCACTTGTTATTTGTTCAAAGTAAAGAAAAACTGCTTGTATGATGTGTATAAGTGACTAGATGATGTCGAAGTTGAACTAGTTGTTCTGAGATCTGAGAAATGCAAACAAACTGAGAAAAAAACTGTATTACAATATCACAATAGAAAGCTAAAGCATGTTGTACTGCATGTCTACATTTCATGATGTTACGATGCTGAAAGAAGTTGCAGTTGCATTAATGTGTGGTTGAGACGACTTGGTGTTGTTTCTGTCTAGACCACCAAGCGCTACACGCTCACCATCCAGGTGGCAGACGACAAAGGCCAGGGTCGAGCTTCCAGCTGCACTGTCCTTCTCACCATCACAGACAGCAATGACAATGCACCCCAGTTCAAACAGGCCACGGTGAGTGGGGAAGATGCAGTCGACTAATCAATCAATTCTACTTGAAATACTTGAGTTATACTTGGATTTAAGGGCAGTCTAGAGAGAATGATGGAATATCACTTTCTGAAGGCCTTGGTAACTTGGATCAATTCATCTTGTATTAGAAAGTGTAATCTGCACACATTTGTGTGTGTGTGCGTGTGCATATGCGCTTGCGTGCATGTGTGTGTGTGAACCTTTCTACCCACAGTACAATGCGAAAGTGCCAGAGAACACTGCTAATGTGGAGGTGGTGAGGGTGATGGTGGAGGATGCTGATGAACCTCATACACCCAACTGGAACACCAAGTACTCCATTCTCAGTGGCAACGACGCAGGCTTCTTCAACATCAGCACCGGCACCAGTAAAGAAGAGGGCATCATCAAAACAGTCAAGGTAACCATGGCAACCCTCTTACAGAATCACATCTCATCTCAGTATCCCAATTTTTGAAGAGTGACAAAACATTTTAGTTCAAAGACCCAGAATAATTCCAGGGATCTTACTTTATGCCTGTTTTTTAAGTACAAGTGTCAAATAGGTATTTCTAAATGATTTAGAATGCTTAGAGAGATGATTGACAGCCAGCACTTACACTACTTTTGCTTTCTAGGATATTTGAACCCTCTTTGCCTGCCCACTATGTTGCAAGGTTTGGGCATTGCAAAGCAATCGAAGTCAAGTTATCTGATGAGCAAACTTGTGAACAACAAATTGTGAAATATCCCTACATTTATTTTTGGACTTAATGATTGGTGAACATCAGATATCACACACGGGCACTGAAGCTTCTAGACAACTTAACAAACTTTGAACTTGAACACTTTCTTTGCATTTTTCTTTCTTTTCATTTTTACAGGATCAAGAGCAAATGCAGCTGCTTTACAAGTCTTACTCTTATCTTTTGTGTGTTCTCAGGGTCTTGACTTTGAGCAGAACCGTAAATACACTCTAGTTATATCCGTGGAAAATGAGGTTCCTTTTGTGGTTCCCGTGCCCACAGCCACAGCTACCGTCATAATCGATGTGGAGGACCTAAACGAGGCACCCGTATTTGTGCCTGGGGAGAAAAAGGTTGTGAAATTCGAGAACCTGCCAGTAGGCAGTGAGATAGTGTACTACACAGCAACGGATCCAGACGTGGATATGAAGCAAACTATTTCGTAAGCATTACAGCTCAGAAACAGAACATTAAAAACTATTCTGACAAGCACAACGCCCAAACACATGTTGCAAAACTTTACAGTATAATGCATATCAAAAAACAGCACTGTAAAAGAACATTGAAAGCCAGTCGGCCAATAGTATCTATGTAGAACCTTTACTACAGAATCAGTTTTACAGTAAGCATCTGCAGTGATTGTGAGAATAAGTTTACACACCCCAGTTGACTAATGAGAGGAATAAAAAATCAAACAAGGGTTTCAGGAAATGGTCCGAAAATTATAAGACATTCATAGTATGGACTTCATAAACTACTTAGGCTTACTTTCGGGAAACTGGGCCTAGGTTATGACCAGACTGATTGCTGAGCCAACTGCCATGGAAATGTACATGTATACAGTAAGTGTGAGAGAGGTCCTCCCTCTCTGGAGGACGCTGTTCCTGCCTGACGTCTGTGTGTCTCAGGTATCGTGTGGGGATGGACCAGGCCGGCTGGCTAGCCATAGACCCCTCCAGTGGCCTCATCACGGTGAAGAGCCCCTTGGACAGAGAGTCGCCATTTATGTTCAACAACCAATACAAAGCCACTATTTACGCCATTGACCAAGGTATGGTGAGTGGGCCAGATGGAATACAGAGGCACACACACACACACACACACACACACACAGGCATAGTCATACGACAGACTTAAGTAACTATCCAGGGCTCGAAATTAACTTTTTTTCTCAGGGTCCCGCAGCTGTCCAGAATTCTACTTGGCACTGTCCCGGACTTAAACACCAGTGTCCCAAATTCAAGTTCTTGTTTTTTCCCATTCTACATAATAAACAGCATAATGATCAGTAACTTGCATCACTTAATTAACTCGTTTTGGTCCACCAGGTCAGTTCTGAACAATTTATTAAAGACCATTTTTATTAACATTAATCATCTGCTGTTTCACGCAACACTTATTTTCAGAGATTGCGCTTTTGGCTCTTTTTTGAGGTTGCACTAGACGTTCATTGTCCATCGTTTTGACGGACAGGGTTGTAAAACATTCCGTCAATAATCTATTTTCACGTGTCTTTAATTTCAATGTCAGTTTGGTGTGAGGTCATGGCCACAGATCTCAGTGAAAACAATAAGTAGCGTGGGAAATTACCACAAAGCTGTCAGATAGGCTACTCTCCTGCCACACTCTCGCCCTCTTGTGCACACTCAAATGCGTTCCCAATTAAATTAAGTAGCAAAGCGTAGTTAGATCTGCTGCAACTATGTATCTCGATGTAACAAGCTGTTTTGACATTGTAAACGTTCTCTAAGAAGAGTGTAAAGCAGTTTGCAGTAGCCTAAAGGTAACCACAACGTCGTCTATTGCTGGAAAAAATAGCGAGCGGCCTGGTCTAAAGTGCGTGGCGGGCCGGATCTATGATAAACTAATAAATGCTCGGCGGGCCGGATTAAAGTGCGTTGCGGGCCGTAGTTTGGACACCCCTAGCCTTAGAACTGCCACAGCGAAATGTCAAATGCTAACTTAAATAACTGTTTTCATTGTTATAGGCTACCTTGCAACACTATCTTTTTGTCAAATCGCAGTTGCGGTAGGCCTAGGCTATTTAGCTCAGCATGATATTGGTGACGTTTGTCTGTCACTGACAGAAAACACGTAGTCAGAGAGGGCTGTCACCTCGTTTTTTTAGAACACCAGTGTAACCTTAGGCCTGCACTATCAGTAAAAATTTTCACAATGTCATGAAAACAAATGCCATTTACCTGCCTGCTAGTTAGGTAAGTTAACCTCTATATCGGAAAGTGACCCATTAGGCCTACCGCCCGTGCCCTATTTTTGTGTCGGCCTATGAGTCACTTAATATTCATTTAACCAATACGGCGGATTCCTAAGGAAACGCAAGTACCCAGCCCATTTGGGTAACTTACTATATTTGTACCAAAAATAACATTGTAGCCAACAGTGATTTGAAGAGCAGTAGCCTAAACAGTGTTGTAAGGCTGCGTGTACAAAACCGCTTCTTTACAGATCAGCTGGCTAACGCTGCTTTTGCCAGCTGCCCGTCACGGCAGGTCAAATTTTGTATAATTTTATTTAAACGAGAAAGATGCGTTTAGATTCCCATGTGAACAGTTTAGGAAAAAAGTACCTATTTTGAAATTTGCTTTGCCATTTTTTCTACTGTCCCAGAGTTGTCCCAGAGTTGTCCCAGACATCATTGTATTGTGTCCCGGAAGCATTTTTTATGGTCCCCGGGACGTCGTGACATCGTTAATTTCGAGCCCTGTTACTATCTCACAAAATTCATTGTTCAAATTCAAATTCATAATTCAATTGTAATTGTATACAATCACGGAGAAAAGTGTGATTAAGTTCCATTTACTTCTCAAAATCGTAGTGATTACAGATTAAATCCAAATAGTTTCTTTTAAAAAAGTATGTAGACTATAACATTCATGATTTTGCCTGCCATCTTTTCGCCCTACTAGACAGGCTCAATTCATTTCAGCAAAGAGCTCAAATTTTGCGTTTTTGAGCGCCTTTTCTAGTATGCCAATCAAAAACGTCAAAAATCAAAAACATCTGCCCCTCCCTGCAGCGGAAGACAGCAGCCACATCCCAGCCACTGGTACGGCCACTGTGCTGATAGAGCTGGAGGACGTGAACGACAATGCCCCCGTCGTCCACCAAAGGGAGATCATCATGTGCAACATCAAGCCTGTGCCTGCCCTGCTCACCGTCTCTGACCTAGATGGACCTGGCTTCGCCAACCCTTTTAGGGTGGAGCTCAACTCCAGCCTCCGCAGCCAGTGGCACGCCACCATGAACAACAATAGTGAGGAGGGGACAGAGAGAGGATGTGTGTGTGTGTGTGTGTGTGATTGAGTAGGTGAGTGGGTGATTAGATGGGTTTGTGTGTGTGTGTGTGTGTGTGTGTGTGTGTGTGTATGTGTGTGTGTGTGTGTGTTTGTGTGTGTGTGAGTGTGTGTATATGTGTGTGTGTGTGTGTGGTTGAGAAGGTGATGTGTTTTGTGTGTGTGTTTGTGAGGGGCCATATGATATAAATAATCAAAGTTTATATGTGATGGTATAGACTATTTTATTCAGCCCAGTCTATGTTCTAGCCTCTGCTGAACCTGTATCTAAATTCTGTTTTGTGTTTCAAGAGACTGGAATTCTGCTCAGCATGAAAAGTGCTCTGAGCCAAGGTGTCTACGACATCATGCTGACGGTCTACGACAACGAGGGCTTGGGTCAGGTGAACACACTCGAGGCCAAGGTGTGTGACTGCACAGGAAGTGACAACAACTGCTTTGAAATCCGAGCCGCGGGGTTTGGCCTGCCAGGGATCATGGGTGTTCTGGGTGGCATCCTCTTCTTACTCCGTAAGGGGACATCATTGTCTATGCTCTTCTAATTGAGATCTTCTAATTGTTTACTCTTTACCGTGTTAGGTAATGTGATTACGTGAACGCTGGGGTTTACAAGTGCGTGTTTAGTCCACTAGTGTATGTTTTGTGTACCAGTGTGTGTTTAGTGTGCTAGTGTGTTTATTGTTCTAGAGTGTGTTCTGGGTATTAGTGTGTTTAGGGTGTTAGTGTGTTTATTGTTCTAGTGTGTGTATATTGTACTAGTGTGTGTTTATTGGAGTAATGTGTTTAGTGTACTACACGTAGTGTGTGTTTATTGTATTAGTGTTTGTTTGGTGTACTAGTGTGTGTTTAGTGTAGTGTACTAGAGTGTGTCTTCCTCGTGCAGTGGTGCTGCTGTTGTTGATGCTGCTGGTGAGGAGGAGGAGGGTGGGGGGGAAGAAGGAGGTTGGAGCTGTGGAGGATGACCTCAGAGACGAGCTCCTGTACTACAATGAGGAGGGCGGAGGAGAAGAGGACAAGGTGAGGCAGTGACAGCCATGAAAACACATACTAAACATCGAAATAAACAAAGATTTCAGAGCAGCCCCATAGTTCTAAAATCGTTGACTTTTTTTAGGGCTGGAAATGAATAAATGGCCATTGAAAAAACAAAGATAGAGCTAACCACAACCAATTAAGCAGCCAGTAAAAGCTAATGATTATCCTGATAAACACCAATGCTTCCTGGAAATATATTTGTATAATTGCTTGAGTGGTCGTGATTAGCCCTACCTTGTTTTTTTATGTCCATGTATTCCTTTCCAGCTCTCCTTAAAGGGACACCAGGCAAGCCTGATGCTTTTTCTCTACGAAACTCCCCCTCGCTCGGTCTGAAGCTCTTTTCCTTTTCTTTGCATCTTCCGTCAAGGGTTTTCGCTGCTTCTTCGCCGGCTCTGCCATTATACACACGTTTGCAACAATCTCTAGCGTTTCGTTAGCCTGCCTCTGTGCTGTAAACTGATCCTGCTTCGGTCGGCGGGTAGGATACACCGAACTTGCAAGTGGGATATTCTTCCTACAGGCAGTAGGGGCGGGCGAGAGAGCTTTCATTTGCCCCGTAATGAGTCATTTAACCATATACCGATTTACGAAGATGATTAATTAACACGTAAACGTTGCCTGGTGTCCCTTTAATCTACAGCTCCTCCTTCAAGTTCAGCCTGTTGCTGACATAGGCTACTTGCAATCTTGGATACTGTTGAAGCTTCTATGTTGGTGTTATTTTTTGCACACCTGCACCACCGGCCTCTACCCACTGCAACTTCAACGAATAGGCAAAATGGGAGGAGTGGGGCTAGCTGAAGAACTGTTATTGGATCAATCCGGTGTCAGTATGAAAAATGAACCAATGGGCCACTGTCCTTGCTTTGGGCCGATCGTTGGCAATCTAATTCAATTGTATATTCTATCAGCCCAAAGGTGCGTCTGCCACCGGGAAAACGCAGATGGCCAGTCCGCCCCTGATGCAGTATAAGGATAGGCTATGAACCTTTAGTATGCAGAGTGTAGGATATAGTATGAGGAATGGTGTATTGTGTGATAAGTATATGTACTTTAGAAATGTAACCCCCTCCCTCCCTCTCTCCTTTGCTCTCTCAGGAGTTTGACCTGAGCCAGCTCCACCGAGGTCTGGACAACAAGCCTCAGGTCTACCGAGACGATGTGGCCCCCACTCTCACTGCTGCCGCCCCTGTGTATCGCCGCCCCACCAACCCTGACGACATTGGCAACTTCATCTTTGAGGTTAGCTGGTTCTGTTCTACCTTATTGCATGGTTGTGTTGTTACAAAGGGGATACGATGGAAAGTGTTACTGAAATCTCCTACTGTCTCTGCCATTTTTGAGCTCCTTGATGATTGATTTCTTATGGAGGTAGTTCAGGTTTGCAGAGTAGGTCAGTAAGTCAGATGAGGATCAGTAGCACTCTCATCTCCCTCATATATGTTAAAACAAAGTAGAGGTCTGCGCGGGACTGATTTTTCAGTCCCGCTCCCGCAATATTCTGTCCCGCTCCCGCATTAATGTGTCAGTCCAGCTGAACTATAGTTATGAACACTACTTTAATCATTTTCAAATTTAATTTTAAGCACATATTTAATTTGCGGGAGTGCAGTGAATCATTGGTTTGTCCCGCACCCGCGAACGCACCTCTCTCATTCCGCCCGCTTCCGCAAAGAGCTTTCAAAAGTTGTCCCGCGCCGCACTCTTTTGCGTCGGGTCCCGCGGGTCTACCGCGGGAGTGCAGACCTCTAAAACAAAGGCCCCATTCTCTTTCAGTCAAAGCACTTTGAAGTCAACCAATGTTAGGCTTATTTTGCTCAGACTGCAATGAGGTTGAAGTAAGTAAGTAAAGTCAGTAAAATGTATTTCTAAAGTACATTTATAGACCGCTTACGCTGACCAAAGTGTTGTACAGAGTGCAAGTAAACAGATAAAAGTATGTATACACATGCATCTACACATTAAAAAGAAACAGCAAGGGGCAAACACAGAATTACAGACAGAGCAAGTTGGACATTAAAGGGCCAAGAAGGCTAGCCTGGCCCCGCCCACCTAGATCTTCTTTCAGGGAGATTTAATCTGAAATACCATAGTTTATAACCGTTTCCCTCACACAAGAAAAATGTCTTCAGTCAATCAGCGATGAGAAGGGAAGACGAAACCGAAACTTATTGTGATAAACAGAAGCAGCACCACCTGCTGCAAACGTCAAAAAATGCAGTTGGAAAAATGCAGAAATGTATTTACAGCAAAGGTAGACCCACATATATTGTTTCCTGACTGTTGATGCTGTTTATTGTCAGTTTGTAAAGTTCAGGCGAGGTAGGAAGTACTGTAACGTTAGAAATCTCTGAACAATGTGATTGGTAAGGCTGGACCAATGATTTCAAAGTTAGTTCCCATTGCGATGCAAGTGTTGTAAACGTTTCCCAATGGAGAGTCACCAGACTTTATTCACTTTGTGAATGAGTTTTGATACCTACGATAACAGTCTATGTTAAGGCCAGAGAGTACAGATGAGTTTTAAGCCCAGGTTTAAGCAGCGATGGAGGGGGTATTTCTTATGTGAAGTCGCAGCGGATACCACAAGTGTGGAGCAGATCAGTGGCACTCTCACCTCCCTTATCTCTTTTAAGGATGTTGGGAAAAACCCAAAGGTGGCATTCTTTTTCAGTTGAAGCACTTTGACTTCAATGCTTACTTGCTTCAGACTGCAATGAGGTTGAATGAATGAAGCATGTGCTGTTATATGGTAGTAACATGGAATAAAATCTTCAGTGGGGTGCCTGGATAAGTAGATGACCTCGAGATGGACAATGCATTTGCATTGGTTAGCATCCCGTATTCTGTTGTGCGTTTGAACTTGACTGTGACATTATGTTGTGTCTGTCCTCTCCCCCAGAACCTGGCGGCTGCAGACGGTGACACGACGGCGCCCCCCTTTGACTCGCTGCTGGTGTTTGACTATGAGGGGGCAGAGTCCATCTGCAGCTCTCTCAGCAGCCTGCAGTCCAGCAGCTCGGACAGAGACCAGGACTACGAGCACCTGCAGCATTGGGGTCCGCACTTCAGGAAGCTCGCCGACATGTATGGAGGAGGCGAGGATGACGAGCTTTGAACACCAAGAGTCACCAAGGGTTGGGGTGGGGGGTCATTATGTTAAGGAAAATACTTTACCTTAGCTCTTTATCACAACACTGACATAGCTGTCATGATTACAACAACTAAAGCAACATTTCCGAGGTATGTTTTCATGGGAAAATAGTCTTGGTGTCATCTTCAAATTAATTTTGATAGCATACAGTCAAAGTGAAACACTGGTAAGCATGGCAGGCATTTCCACCAGCTGTTCCCATTTGCACTGTGTAGTCCTGTATTTCCAGACAGGATGGGAGAAGTCCAAGAAAAGTTTATATAGCGTGACAATGACGTCTATATCACCAAAATACACCAGTTAGCATGCTAGCAAGCTTTTAGAAGTCCCAGTTATATGCTGTTGTCTTTTATGTCTCTTAAGTACTTTTAAATTGTTAGTTTTTTTTTATCTAAAAAGGCCCTCCATAGTGCTGCTTTTCAAAAACAATACTGTAATAATGTCAAAAGCAGTGACTTTGCCTGTTTTTGCTGTAGCCTATATTAGTTAAGTAGCCTACAGTAAAGGTTGTGTCATGTAAATGTACCACAGAATATGATATTTCCCGTGCTTTACCCCTGAAATTGCTGTATTAGTCGCATGATGGGATGATGTTAAGTGTATTTCTTTGTGTTTGTGTGTCAGATCTGGCTTTAAAATGATCATTTTACAAGGGTCTTTAATCAGGGGGATTGTTAACAATAAGGAAAGTGAATGTGATGAGCATTTGAATTGATGTACCATAGGCCTATTTTCCGGACTATAAGTCACTCCTGAGTATAAGTCGCATCAGTCAAAAAATGCATCATGAACAGGAAAAAAACATATAAGTCGCACCAGACTATAAGTCACATTTATTTAGAAAAGTATTTCACAAAATCCAAAACCAAAAACAGAGACTATGTAACTGGATTATTGAGGCCAAAAAGATTAATAATGAAGACGAAGGAGTGAAGGCAGCCAAGAGGAGGACAGGAAGGTAATTGCAAAGCAAAAGTTTCACTGAAAGAAAATGCCATGTGGTACACCAAAATGTGGAGAATACAATGCAATCAAGCATTTTGGGCGATGTGGAGTCACAAGCTGTCAGCAGATTAAATGCTCACGAGAGAGAAAAATATGCAGTTTTAGACATCACTGAAGCAAGACAGGCGATAGGCCTAGGCCCAACGGTAATTGTAAAGCAATTTACAAAAGATTCACTGAACAAAAATGCTGATATGATACATGAAAATTTAGCTGAAAATGTGGATAATGCAATGCAATCAAGCATTTGGGGCGATATGGAGTCACAAGCTGGCTGCAGATTAAATAGGCTACTCATGATAGAGAAAAAGACGGTTTTAAAAGGACGTGACCGAAGCTAAGGGAAGCCAGGCAATAGGCCTATAGGCCCGACGGTAATTGTAAAGCAATTTACAAAAGATTGACTGAACAAAAATGCTGATGTGGTACATGAAAATGTAGCTAAAAATGTGGAGAATGCAATGCAATCAAGCATTTTGGACAATGTGGAGAGACAAACCGCAGCAGATTAAATGCTTGAGAGAGAAAAAGATGCGGTTTTAAAAGGACGTGCAGACCGAAGTTGCAGCAAGCAGGTGATATTTAGAAATTTATTTCACAAAATCCAAGACTAAGAACAGACAGACTATGTAACTGGACACATTGAGGCCAAAAATATTGAGAATTCTACAGGGAATGTTGAAGATGAAGGAGTGATACAAGCAATTATTAAAGAAGAGTTTCTGCTTGAATTCAAAGTATCATTTCAAATTATTCAATAGGCTACATTTAAACTATACAATGCTCAACTGACAGCAGCACCAAACAGTTACTGAATTTGCCTATATGTAAAGAGCTAAATTACCTAGATTGTAGTTGACGTTAATCACTGTAAGACAACTGAAACAACACAAAATAAATAGGGCTGTTGCTGGAATATTTATATTAATATATTAATATATATATAAATATATTATATATATTTAATTCCTGTAGGCTATACTACATTGCTGGTACATTTTGGAACATTATAGCTACATTAACTAATCTTTAATGTCTTCCAGCAGCCTATCGTATAGGTTACCGTATATTAGTTGGCTGCATGGATATGACTTGATGTTTTGTAGCCTACATTTCCATCAGTCTACAGCCCATCTTTACCATGATAATTAACCCTTCCAAGATAGAACCCTTTCGACGCTCTACTTTGAGAGACCAACCACCACTCATGCCATCGATGTTGAATTTTGTGCGTCTGACGGAAACTGATCAATCTGACCAACAATTAACATCGATTTGACACTCTTTTGCTGTCCGGGGTTGCAAATCATTCATTTAGAACATTTAAGTTACGCTGTTTGTTATTATAATCACAGCACGGCCTTAGGTTATCATAACCACATAATTAAGCTACATTATCGCAATTAATAAGTCATCATAATCATCATCGTCAGCATGGCATGTCACACATAGCCTGCTCCACCACTGAGTTCTTATAGCCGCAAGGCTCCACCACCTGCTCACTGTCCCTCTGTATGCGTGCTTACATCCTCGTTCAAACTCAACGAACTTCAACATGTTGCTGACATTTGCTAGCCTACTTGCAATATTGTATTTTTGAATTTTCATTGGTGTTACTTTTGCACTATTGTCACTATCCGCCGCAATTTCGTGTAGGCAACTTCGATTAACTTCTGAAATCCTGGCTCTGGCCTAAAATGCGAGGGGTGGGCCTGACGTGAGCTGTTATTGGATCAGTCGAGTGTCAATATGGAAATGTAACCAGTGGGCCGCTGATTGTCCTTCCTTTGGGCCGATCGTTGGCCAAAATGATTAAATTATATATATAGCCTATTCTATCGGCCCAAAAGGTGCGTCGGCCCACCGGGAAAATGCCCGGTATGCCAGATGGCCAGTCCGCCCATGCATTTTACAGCGCTGTCTAAAGTTAATCTAATAATGGAGCGGCCTGAATGCGGGACTATTGACTGGACGGACCAACTCTGACTTCAATTGAACCCCATGCAGAGACAAACATACACGCGCGCGCAGGACCACTTTGGGGGTGCCTCTTTCTCTCTCAGCAGGATTTGTCACCGCTAAAGTCAAATTATAGCCTATAGATGCTTCTACATCAACCGCTATCTACAGGAAAGGAAAACAAACGTTTAGCGATCAGGAACCGTCAGGAATTTTGCAAACACAGAAGCATGACAGCCTATTCACCCCTTGCAGACACGTGACTTAAGACTTAAGTCACGTGACGGCTCCATGCTGGACGGCAAAAAGATGGGAGACAGATGGCAAATTACATTATGTCATAAAGATTATGATGAACTGAACACCATTACTATAACATCTTTGTAGTTCAATGTATTGCTGTTTGGGGTCTGATAGTCAAAGAAGATGCCAGTGGTGTTGTTAGATGAAATGGGTCATGATCGCAAATGTAAAGTTATTAAAACTGGTGGTAACAGCAAGGGGAGATAACGTTACGTTAGGCTACTGTAATTAACATTATGGTAAATGAACACCCATAAGTATTTCTGGACTAAAATATTGCAAAGCGATTTGGTTACTTTATTTGTCTTGCTTTTATCAGTTGTAACATAGTCAAAACGTTAAGAATGTCATAGGCCTATCAGAACATGAAATAATAACTAGCTGCCACACTTAGAAGCTAGCTATTCTAGCTAACGTTTATCGTAGCTCATAGTGCTAGGGCTAATGTAACTCGTCAGTTTGTACGTTGCCCAGCGAATAAACTTACTTCTTACATGTCTTAAGTTAAAGAATTGAAAGAAATAGGAAATAAAAAAAAAACTTGAACAGTATTATCTGTTTACATTCAGATCTTGCCAAAGACTTTGCCTAAGTGCTATCTGCCGTCCTGTTCAGAGTCTATGGTTGCTATAGCAACCGCTGCTGTGCTTCATACACTGAGGAGATAAGCATGCAATTGTGGTTGAAATACTCCCGAAACTCAAAGAAAACAAACCAAAATATATCTATGCAAGAACATGGGATGTTGTATTCCAAACAATAAGCCAACAGTCGTGGAAGGGCATTACTACGGTTAAATGTCCCATTACAACCCATTGATTTGATTCGTGTTCTTGCCGTCCACTAGGCTATTTTGCTGTGGCGCGAACAAAACGTGACGTCACTTGCAAGGGGTGAATAATATAACGCGAGAGAACATGGATGTGTTCTCCATTTGAGGAACGTTATAATCGATTGCGGACGTGAACAGACAGCTACAGACACGAAGCGCATGCTTTCACTTTCTGTGCATATTCACGTGAAAGATCATTAGCAAAACAGCGATCAAATATTACATGGCAGTGAGTTTTGTTTGCAAATGTTTTCATGCATGTCTAGATAACGGGTGAGGAATGTTTAGGGGACAGACTATCTTACATCCTCAAATTATGACTGGGCAAAGCACAGCACCTTTATTTGGACCATGGCTTGTAGGCTATTCGAGTCAGCTAGGCCTTTATTTCTTGCGTTTTACTGTGAGACATATAGGCCTATACTTTTCGTTATAGGAGCGCATACCAATGGCAATGGTTCACTTATACTTATAACTTATACTGGCTTTTATTTGTCCGAATCTGAGGCCCGCTATAAATAGAATCCCGGCCATAATTTGAGCATTTAAGTATGCACGTGTGCTTTAGGCATAGCGCAAGCACTAATCTCTGACTGAAAGTTCACAGGACTTGTGCATTTGAGAGCGCTCTCTCTCGCTGTAGACGGTAATGTTTCATGTAGGGTTCATGTCAGTTAATAAAAATTAACATTTAAAAACATGTTCAATTATATAATTTTTTTCATATATAAGTTGCACCTGACTATAAGTCGCAGGACCAGCCAAACTA
Organism: Alosa sapidissima; assembly: GCF_018492685.1. Lineage (NCBI taxonomy): Eukaryota > Metazoa > Chordata > Actinopteri > Clupeiformes > Clupeidae > Alosa > Alosa sapidissima. Next base: position 3,822,762 of record NC_055967.1, read on the forward strand.
TGAAAAAAAGTGCAACTTATAGTCCGGAAAATACGGTATATGTTTTTTAGATAAATATTTTTTATGCATTGGCCCAAATAATAGTTAGGTATGCCGTATAGAAAGATAATATAAATATAAGAAATTATGAGGAACTTTTTTTACTTGTACATTCATTGGAGTTGTTTGAAATTCTGAAAAAGTGCCACAATAGCATTGCTATTTCTTGAGCAATTACACAATGTACTAATGTACTACTTTTAGTGTGGTGCCTATATGTATCATAAATAAACATAATTACAACCTCTCTTCCTGTCGTGTGTACTCGAGGTAACTGAGTCATACTTTCATCAGTTCTCCACAGCTGCTTGCCAACCTCAAAGGGCTTTTGTTTTGAACTCGTCAGCCAGTCTGCGCCATCAGACTCAGAGTAAGACTCCTGGCTGAACTTCGACCCCAGAGGAGTTTGTCGCATGAAGACGGAAGAGTGGGACACGAGAAAGAATTTTTAGATCAGTGTCGGTCTGTTCTTGTTTGTTATGTTATAGAGGTTTCGGGGATTATTGATTATTCTCCATGGCTCTTAATGAGGAGTGAGACAGTTACTAAGAATCTGCATGTGGATCTACAGTTAACAGACACAAAGGTGAGTCTTGTTAACCCATACGGTACGCATACACCATTATGGTACTGGAAGGAACACGCTGTAGGGTATGCTTACACTATTAGAGTACCTGGGGTATCATACTGGTATTCTGTGTGTGGGTATTTTTGTCAGTGTGCTCGTGTTTGTGTGTATGTGTGTTTATTTCTTTTTTTATATGTGAATGCATGCATCTGTGTGTGTCCTTTTGTTGTATGGGCTGGCAATAATCTGAGTACTGATAAGTGGATACTCAATAACAGTATAACAATAGAGCTGTAACAGCTGAATTGGCCATTGCGTCTGACCTGCCCTGGGCGTTCACTCTTCATTGGAGCAAGCTGCTCAGACTAAAGAGGTTTCAATTTGAATTTCAAGTCAGTATCTTTAACTGGATCTCATAAGAGTGTGTTAAAAACATGAGCAGTATGTGAATGAAATTAAATAGATACCCATAGCATAGGTGCTACTAACAGTGTATTTGGGCTCTCAGAAATGTCTGAAATACTGTAACTGTACTAAAAGTGACCACAAAGTCATGAAATGTAAGTAACAAATAGAGTGAAGTAAAAGTAGTTAAACAGAATATAAGATATGTTTGGAGAAAGGTATATCTGACAAATATGATTTGACCACTTCCTGTAATCCCAGATGAGCCAGAACATGTTTCAGGAAGGCCTGTATCAGGTGTTCTTTAAGGAACAGCCACGCCCCAAGCCCCGCACCCGCTCCCTGCTGACAAGCTCCAATCAGACTGAGGTGAAGGAGATACGATTGGCCCGCTGGTTTGGAGCCATAGTTAATGTCCGCCTACTCATAACTGGGGTGAGAGATGCTGTTATTATACTAAGTCAATTGCTTTGATTTACACCAAACATTATATTTATTACATAAAACCCAATGATGTTGTCTCTAAACATCTTAAGGACAACATTTGGAAGTAGTCTTGTTTTAGTTGAGATGCATATATGTCAGATGCAGGGCTTAGAAGAGAATTTTTCACATAGATCTCTTTTCCTTGAGGTCATCGAGTACTGTTGCTACAAAAACACCCTGAAAACAATCGGTTCCACCTAGCTGGAGTTGCTAAACGTGGGGCCCATGAACATGCCCCCAGAATGTAGCACTGTAGCTGAACATGGGGGCTCATGAACATGCACTGTGGGTGCTAGCAGCTCTAGCTGTTTGCTGCAGCAGCTGTAGTTAGAAGAGATTGTTTTGTTGTAACGACAGTACTCGTGACTTCGAGAAACAAAGATCCATGTGAAAAATTGCCGGAATTCTCCTTTAAGGACAATAATTCATAATTTCTTTAACCTTGCATGTCCCACCCGGTCGTGCCCTGAGATGACAACTAGTGTGCTGCAGTTAATTGCTCTGTGGTGACTATCAGTGCGCTCAGGTGCTGTGTGACCTCTGACCCCTGTCTCAGGTGGTGCAGCTGCTTGGCGCGGTGGCCTGCATCCTCTCCACCATATCCCTCTCCTGCCTCAGTTTCAACTGCTCCATCACCATGACCACGCCACTGTGGGCCAGCCTGTTTGTGAGTGAAACCCTAGACTCAGATCGGTCTTTGCAGCCCATTCCCATCAGACTGCTTTGGGCTGTCAGGGATTGCTCTGGAATAATTTACCTTCACAGGACATTGTAGCAGAGGCCTTCAATACTGTAGTGTATTTTCATGTGTGCTGCACGGCTATCAAATTCCATCAAATGGGTATCCATGGGTAACAAACTCCATGAGCCTTTTTATGTGTGTTCTATGGGTACCAAATGAATGACCTTGGTGTGACTTACTTCCTCTACAAAGTCATCAACTGGTACACAACAAATTGCATTTGTTAATGTAACTAACCGACAGGACTTGTTTAGTTTTTGGCAAATGGTCGTAAGAATGAAAAGTTGCTCAAACAGTGATATAGCAGCTGAGTGAGCGCATTTGTATATATTTTTTCTTACAGTACATTTTCTGCGGTTGTCTTGCCATTGAAATGCAGCGGAAACCAACAAAAATAAAAGTGAGATTGATTGAGATTTCCCCTTATAAGTTAACTGAGTTGAACTGAGTTGTTAAAAGTATTGAGATTCATGGCGTGTCTGTATAACCCGAGCACAGGCCATGATTCTGATGGGCCTCACTGTTCTCTGCTTCCTACTGGGACTAGTGGCTCTCCTCACCTTCACACTCAAACACACCAAACCAGCCACTGTTCAGCAGGTGTGTGAGTGTTTGTATGTGTGTCTGTATATGTAGGCTATATACGTACATGTGTGTTCAGGATGCCTGTCTATATATGCTTCAAGTGTGACTACACCAGACATAAATCTTTCACAATAATGTATGTGATTCTAATGAATGATAAATGCTTATCGAAATCACCTCTGTCTCTCCTCTCTCTCCGTTTCTGTCATTTGTTGCCGCCCCCTATCCCACCCTCAGCGTGCTGGCTTGTATGTGCTGAAGGGCAGCTCCATCCTCTTCATGCTCCTGTGTCTGTTGGCCTCGCTGTACACATTCTTCCTGACATGGAGGGGTCTGCAGCGCTACAGCGCCTCCTACAGACAGGACTACACCAGTGTACTACAGGTGCACAAACAGACCCACCATACCACACATGAACATTGCATGTATTTTCACTTATACTCTTGTAAAGCATTTGGTTGCATGCTTACATACGTAGAAGTCCTAACTGACACACAGAGCACCCAAATACAAAGAGAGGAAATTCTTGACTTAAAATAACTCTTTATTCCAGGAACCCGATGACCCCACGGGCCCACTCTTGGACAGAGATGAATTCAGTCTGTAGAGAAGAAATTTACCCATTTTGCTGTGTGTGTGTGTGTGTGTGTGTGTGTGTGTGTGTGGGTGTATGTGTTTGTTTGTGTATGCGTGTGTGTGTGTGTGTGTATTAGTGTTAATTTTGTCAGACGAGACGAGAGGAAATATGTTCGTCAACGACCTTTTTTTTTCATGACTAAGACGAGACGATGACGAGACGGCAGTAATGTCCTGAAACACTGACTAAGACTATCTTAAGATGTATTATTGTTGATGAAAAAAGACGAGACTAAAATGTTTTGCATGAAATAAAAACTAAGATAAAATCTCTCTTCATTTTCGTCTACAAAATGAGAAGACAGAATATCTATCTGTTACGTTTTCAAAATATTCCGAATGAGTTCATACGCAACAGCTTTCCTGTAGGCTAGTCTACGTGCTGTTGCTGCAACCCTGTGGCTGCAACACGAAACTACATGGAACAAGAACACTGGAGATTTCTGCCAGAGTTAGCAAGCAAACTACCTAAGCTTTATGCCACAGAAGTTGAAGCTTCTCTCATACAAATTAACATCCCCCAGAATGTCCATACGAAAATGTTCATCATGTAATGTCAACTATTTAACTAGTTAGACTGATGATGCAAAGTTTGCTAGCAAGTAAGCTAATATGGAAAGTTCGCTAGCAAGTTAGCTATGGCTAAGATGGAGAGTCTGTTTGGGGAATGTGTTGTGTTTGGGCGCATATCGACATCTAGCGAGGCAGAGTAAAACATTAATACTTTGGCCTATGACAGTGTTTCTCAAACTTTTTCAGTTTCAGGACCACTTAACTAACCCTATCTAAAAAACAAAAAAGATTAGACCTACTTCAACAGTAGCCTATAATTAGTCTACACAATAGGCCTACTGAACCACCTTGCTTATTGTCTTTGCACTTTGCTTATTGTGTGGATTCATACTGTATGATTTAAACTGGCATATCTTACATAGACAGTGTTGCAGAACTGTTTTTTTACATACAAGTTGGTTCAATATTGGAAACAACTCATCTATATTATATTTTACCACGTCTGCTCGCGTACTTGGGATAGCTTGCGGACCACCAGTGATCCCCAGACCACACTTTGAGAAACACTGGTCTACGAAGATGACAGTGGTCCAGTCAAATCTTTTACTGTCTATGGTCAAATCCTAGCCGAGCTATAACTGTAGCTCGACTTACCTGTGCATGTAAACATACTGACTGACAAAAAATCAGAATGAGTAATTATAACAGACGAGTAGCCCTGTGGACACACAATATTGTTGGAAAATTGAGATGTGTGAAACACTATTTGACTCAAATGGTAATCAGAAATAATTTGTTATAAAAAAAAAGACTAAAATGTGTTGACTAAAACTGACTAAGACTAAGATACCTTTAGTTTTCTTTTGACTAAAACTAGACTAAAATGACGAGACTTTTAGTCAACTAAAACTTAACTAACAAAAATGATATTTGAATGACTAAATATGACACAGACTAAAAAGGACATTTCGTCACAAGACTAAGACTAAGACTAAATTAAAAATAGGTGACAAAATTAACACTAGTGTGTATGTGTGTGTGTGTGTGAGAGAGACCTTTTTTAACATTTATACATGTTTATACATTTATGTTTGTTTCTTACAGTATATGTATCAGTCTTTGCACAGAATCTGAGCACAGTTCTTTATTTATTTTTGACTATCATCAAATTCCCATGCTGTGAGGATGCAGATGCAGATACTCATCCAAAAATGGCATTATTCCTCACATTATTCTTTTTTCTATCATGATGTCAGTTTTTGTTAACCTCTGGCAATACTTGACAGAGCTGGAAGAAATTACAGAAATACCAGAATCTTTGTAAAATCTATTAATTGTATATCAAATGCATTAAGTTATAGCCCTTGTTAGATCACAGCTGATTCTTTTTTCTGTTGGTAAATATTTTTCATTCAGGGGTGTCCTGAGGCACTGTTTTCTAAATCCATGCTATAAGTGAAATATCTAGTTGGTGGGGGCAGCACAAACTCCAATGCTGTAACATTTCAGTATTTGCGAGTGACTCCAAATATAAATATATTACAATTCTAAATACCAGGTAATCACTTCTATATTTCTATAAAAAGAAGTGGCTGTATTTGTGTGTTCTGTTCCGTTTGATCTTATTTATCTGAAATCTTATTGCATTATTAATCTGGCTATTATTACTGTCATTTACAGAAACATGTTAACCTGCACTCAGGTTTATGACTTAAGTAGTAGGGTATGGCAAGGCCTAAAGCCTTAACAACTAGCCTTCAACTATAGCCTTAACAACACAGCTCGTTTAGTTAACAGCTAGTTAGAGAACATTAACAAGTTGAATTATTGGTGTAATTGTTAGAGAAACTGCCATGAATCAGTGAACCTATACTATAGTTCTCTAATGTAATTCTGTAACTTCCCTTTGGGGATGAATAGTATATCTATCTATCTATCTATCTAGGATTTTTTAAGGTCAGATGACCTCTGTGTTGTGAACCTGTGTGGTTACTCACGGTAATTAGGTCACGTGGTGTTGGTGGTGGCAAGAATCATAATATCACCTGTTTTCTTGCTAGTGCGTTGTGAATGAATTGAGAGGGGATGATGGGGGAAGCCTTAGCCATTGAGGCAGTGCAAGTGGACATGGTGTAAAGTACCGGTTGTTATATTTTATGTTGTACTATTAAACTGTTAATAGTTCCATGTTCACAGAATTAAATCTCGGACACCGGTTTCAACTGCTTGTCGTTTTACTCCTAATTCCAAAGGCAAGTGTAACATTAAACAGGTTCCCCAATTACACTTCATAACATAAAGTTCCTCTTAAAGAGATAGCTCTCTATTCAGTACATGACATCCCCCCTTTACTTGGACATAAATTCCTACGAAATAAACATGTCTTCTTTCAGGGCAATGTTCTCTGTCATGAATACAAACCAGGGCTGTAGTCAAGACCACCTTTGTCGAGTCCAAGACAAGTCCAAGACCAGGACTAGTCGAGACCAAGTCAAGACCGAGTCCAAAGAGGTTCGAGTCCAAGACAAGACCGAGTCCAAAAAGGTTCGAGTCCGAGTCAAGACCGAGTCCAGGATAGGAAAAAAAGTCTTGTGCATGACAGTATCAAGACAATCATTTTGGGTTATTATTATTATTATTATCTAAAAGCAAAAACAGTGTGAACACACCCAGGATTTGTAAGTGTAGCCATTCCCCTTCTCCAATATTATTATAGGGCTGTCAAACGATATATTTTGAAATGAATTAATCTCGATTAACCGCAATTAAAAAGTTCCTAAAGACTAAAACTTCAACATAAATCACAAAATTAATGAGTAACCACAAAGGTAAAAGTAAAACACTTTTATATTATTTAAATGATAATACTGACACAGTAATTGTGTTTTAAAGTATTAATTTCTTAAGAAATACTACACATATGATGCTGTTTAACTCATTTGTAAATGGTGCACTGTTACTTTAAGCCCATTGTGGCCACGTTCTCATAATGATCTTTTTTTTACCAGCTCCATTGAAATATAGCCTATAGCTAGTCCACAAGCTCTAATATTGTTTGTACCACATGTATTGTACAATATTAACAATGATAAGCATGATATTAAGTTGGTATAAACAGTTTTCATTCCTTTGGAAATAGAAGCATGTAATGACAGGATGCTAGCTAGACATTTTCTGTTTGCAATTAAAAGTGAATGATGAGCCTGAGCCAGTCACCTAGCTATCTGAATGGAATGTGTTTCAATCGGCATAATATGTGCTTCATGTAAACAAATTATTGAAGACTTCAAGACTCACCAGTTCCATTACACAAAGGCAAAGACAACTCTTCATATTTTTGTCCATTTTTCAAATCACAGTGAGTGCAGCCTACATACAAGTTTATAACTGGTCAGTAGTGGAAATCGGATAAATCCGCAATCTCCTCTAACCTCGTCTTTGTTGCCTTCCTTTTATAAGTTTCTTATATTAAAAAGGAGATATCAATTATCATCAACAACGACAAGCCAGCTGGAGCCTGCCAATCGTTTTCTCTCCTTCTCGTGTGCGTTCAGACGCGCTCTTAATTAAATGGAGTAGCATACGTTCAAGTTGGATCTTAATGGAGAGGAGCCGAAAAGTATCATCTTTATGTAATTGTTGCAGTTGGTGCATTTTGACATTGTAAACGTTATCTAACAAGAGTGAAAAGCAGTTTGCAGTAAAGCTACTATTTGGCTAAATGTTGGTTCCTCTTTATCTTCAGCTAACTCCACAGACAGTAAAATAAACTCTCATTCTTGCGGTTTTAGGTTTTGCGGCTTCCGTTACGTGACATCAGCCCCCCACAAAGGTAAACACTATTTCCTAATATTTTGTAACGCATTATGTATTTCAAAATGAATCGCGGCGATTAACACGTTAATTTTGATGGCCCTAAAGACACCTGGACTCGGTCGAGACCAAAAGCCATATTTGGCAAGACCAGTGGCCGAGACCGAGACAAGACCAAGTCCAAATACTAGCGAGTCCGAGACAAGTCCGAGACCAGAAAAACGGTCTCGAGTCCGGACTCGAGTCCAAGACCGGACTCGAGTACTACAGCCCTGATACAAACACAACTAAAATGTCTTCTCAAAACGTACTGTTTGCTTCTCATTTTAAAGTTACCCACAGCATTTAAACTGGTTACTCATAAATCATCTGTAACATTTAAACACTGGTTATCAGAACTCATATGTAACTCATCTGCTTTAGTACAGCAAACATTTACATTGACAGAGAACAGTCAATTCTTTCTTTTTTTCAATCAAAACATGTGACTTAAGTCATGACAAAGTCTTTTAGTCTCTCAGGTGGTTTTCTGTGGCGCTGAGGCCTAAGAGGTGCAGGAGGGCTGCTCTGTTCAGCTGGCACAACAGGATTACTGGAAGTGTCCATAGCTGGTTGTTGCTCTGGGTTTGACCCAGTCTCCTCGTTTCCCACCTCTTCTGTTCCATGTAGGTCTGTAATGTATTTCTTCACACTGGTTGTGAAGAAATACATTACTGGTTGGCAACTTGACTCTCATCTTCCTATTGAACAAGAGTTCCGCTGGACTTTTCCCTGTTGTGTTGTGTGTGATTCCTCTGTACACAGTGACATATCGCCTAAGCTCTTTCTGCCAGTCAAGTCCATCTGACTGTGCAATTCGGATGCGTTTCGTGATTGAAGCATTCTGGCGCTCCACTTCACCATTCGCTTGAGCCCACTTTGGCGTTCTCACATGTGTAATTCCGTTCTCAGCACAATAATTTCTGAATTCATCTGACTTGAATTGTGGTCCATTATCGGATTTCAGTGTTACAGGTAGACCATGTCGACTGAATATCAACTCAAGACGGTCAATCACTTTTTCAGTCGTTGTGGAAGTGAGTACATCATACTCATAGTATCTGCTATAGTAATCTACCACAACTAGGATTGAGTGTTTTGATGGTAGTGGTCCAAGTAAGTCCACGGCTAAATCTTTCCACGGCCCATCTGGCAGTGGCGTTGGCCTTAGAGGTTCGGGTGCATCAGGTCTTGATGTTATCTGACACCCATGACATGCTCTACAATGTCTTTCTGCAGCTTTGTCTATACCTGGCCACCACACTTTGCATGAGTGCTCTCGCCCGTAAGGCTTTTGGTAACACAATACGTGTACCGCGTAGCACAATGTAGCCAATAACACAGAGTTCATTGACTGTAGGTGCGTATGCCATGCATTTTACTATTGCTTTTCTCACCTCTATCAGCTCCGGATCGTTGAGGCTTCCTCCACCTCTCTTGTTGTCAGAGCTTTAGGAGTGGCATTCACAGCACTGAACCGCACATATTCTTCAGATCCATGTGAATGTTGCTCTTTTATGGCGGTCTTCCCCAACATGCGTGACAATGGGTCAGCAGGGCTCTACACTAACATTTTTTTCCAGGAGCACTTGTGCGCCCAAGTTAAAAAATTTAGGAGCACAGACAAAAATTTGGGCGCACAGTCAGTTCTGTACTTAACTTAAACATAATCTAACATTACACTGCAGCTAACACTTAAACATGCCAGTGCACCAATTGCAAATATTAAGAATGACTGACAACATTTAGGCTACAGGAAATAGGATTTTAAAGATCAGTGCCTTACTTTATTTTCAGTCTGTTCTATTTTCCTACATTTTGTTAATGTAAAATAGTATAATACATTGCCATATTTGCATTTAGCCTGTATATCAAGTATCCTGCCAAATGTAGGCTAATTTATTTATTTGTGAATCCATCTGTAGCTAATCCAAATATGCCCATGGTGACCTATCTGACTGCATACTGCCTAAAACAGCTAACTACAACATTTCTCATCCACAAAACCCAACATAGGCTAATCAAGGATATATATATTTTTTATACTTTTACTTTTTATTTGAAATATCTGCATTGATGGGGGCAGTAGGCAAACGTTAGGCCTACTTTCGTTTTGCACTTCAGCTTGTATTCGGTGTAAACAAACAAGCATGCGTGGAAGCCTGGAGTTGTCAGTAGCGTTCTACCTTTGAATAAAATGGGAGTATTACGGGAAGCTACTTTTGTGCCTGTTCGCTACAGCTATATTTTGCATATTGCAGCCAATACGTCAACTGGGCTAAAAGGCATGTTAGGTTACCTTTTCTTCTCTCACTGCATTCTCAGAATCTCATCCTGTTCCTCCAAAATCCGATGAATTCGGTGGATAGAAGAACTAATTTCTTCAATCTTTGCATCTTGGCTGGCTAGTCTAACTTTCCACTTTTTCTGCGTGCTCTTGGATTTGATAGAAGCGACTACTAGCGAGTCACAACGCGAAACTGCTAACGTTGATGGGAGTTGTAGTTTTTATGCTGCATTCGCGACGTGATTCTATGGTTTGCACCAGTAATGTTTCTTAATGTTGCGGTGTATTTTGTAGACAAACATTGACATGGTTAGAAGTCATTCGCACCAGTGCGCCTAAATATTTTTTTGCACTCGCACGCCATCATTTTTACTCGCATGTGCGAGTGAAATGGACGCACTGTAGAGCCCTGGTCAGCGATGTTCGCTTTTCCTGGCACATGGACAACTTTGAAGTCGTATGGCTGTAAACGTAAGACCCATCTTTCCACACGGGCACAGGGTTTCTATCGCGGGCTGTATATTGCCTCCAATGGTTTGTGGTCAGTGACAAGCTCAAACTGTCTGCCATATACATAGGGATGAAGTCTTTCACAGGCCCACACCAAACCTAAGGCTTCCTTCTCTGTTTGAGAGTATTTTCTCTCACAGTCACTCAAGCTTCTGCTCACATAGCAGATAGGAACCATCTCGCCCTGCTGGCGTTGCACAAGCACAGCGCCGAGTCCCACTGGGCTGGCGTCCGCTATCACTCGTGTTGGTGCATCCTTATCGTAGTACGCCAAGGTTCCAGCTTTCGCCAGTCCATCTTTGAGTGCATTAAATGCTTTTCTTTGCTCTGGACCAAACACAAATTGAGTGTCTTTTCTGATTAGACGTCTAAATGGCTCCGCCAGAGTTGCAAATTCTGGAATGAACCGGCTGCTGTAACAGGCAAGACCTAGAAAGCTTCTCACCTCCGAGGCATTTTCTGGCTCTCTGGCTTCCACTATTTCCCTAACTCTCTCTTCAGTAGGTCCAATTTCTTTGTTTGTCAGCAGGATTCCCATGAAGACTAAGCGATCCATATTAAACTCACATTTTGCAGGATTTAATGTAAGTCCACACTCCCGCAGGCGCTTCAGGACAGCATGTAGACGCTGGTCATGGGTTTTCTGGTCTGCAGCATGAACTACAATGTCGTCTGAGATGTTTTCTACTCCCTCTATTCCAGCTAATGCAGATGCAATTTCATGCTGGTACTGCTCACTGGCTGAAGACACTCGTTTGTATCTTTAGACTCCATTGTGGACAGCAAATGTTGTGATCTGGCGTGATGCAGGTGTCAACTCCAGTTGGTGATAACCCCACTTGAGATCCAGTTTGCTGAACACCATGGACCCATTCATGCCTTGCAGGATTTCATCCACCGTAGGTATAGGGTATCGTTCTCTGACGATGGCACGGTTTTCTTGACGCATATCCAGGCATAATCTGATTTCAGAGTTGGCTTTTGGCACAACTACTACTGGGTTGACCCATGGAGTAGGACCATTCACTTCTTCAATTATGTCCATGTCTAACAGTTCTTTTATTTCTTTTCTCTACAGGTCCTCCCAAGTTGAACGGTATCCGCCTTAAAGGCTGTGCCACTGGCTGGACATCAGGATTGATGTATAGACTGACTTGTTTGTCTTGTAGCTTTCCCACACCCCAAAACACATCAGGATACTGTGCCAGTACAGACTGTTTTAGATCTGCTATTGCTGCTATATCCGTTCCAATTCTCAGTACTCCAAGCTTTGCTGCTGTGTCCTTTCCTAATAATGGTTCACCATGTCCTTTGATGACAATAAACTCAGCATATAAACACTGGAATTTCCAATCTTAGTTTCACACTTGAAAGCTCCATTTACTGTTAATGGCTGGTTGGACGAATAAGCATATCGCTTCCTGTCTGCTGAGAGATAGGAATGGCATTTTATGTGTTCATTTTTCAGTTTCCCCCATGTGTTCATATCAACTATATTGCAGGTAGCACCAGAGTCTATGAGCATCTTCAGATTTACTCCTCCCAGGCACACGTTCAGCCTATTTTGCATGGAGTTGTCTGTCACCAAAAATGCATAGTCTGTCTGTTCTTCCACATTATTTACAGTTTGTTTCCTATTCTTTTTGGTCCTGCATACTTTGGAAAAGTGGTCATTTGCATTACATTTATGGCACTTCTGACCTCTAGCTGGGCATTTTGGATCTTTGCCAAAGTGATCTGTATTTCCACATCTATAGCAATGGTGCAGTTCTGACTTACTTTTCTGTGGATTTTGAAGTCTCTTGAAGGAGAATTCCGGTGTGATATTGACCTAAAGTGTGTTGAAACATGATACTGAGTGTGAACGTATGTCTCATAGCCCATCTCGGCTTGTCCCCTGCACTCCAAAATCTGGCGCTGGTTAGCCGATGCTACCAACAGCTTTTTCAATGGTGGTGCTTCGGAATCGGGCTAGCCATGCAAATAAATCACTGTTTTACACCATTTACGAGGCTCAATGTATCTCCACACTTCATTGGTAGACTTCCGAGGGCCCTGACATTTAAAACGAGACATTGAGAACTTTGAAAAAGCACTGGTAGTTTACTTACAAGACAATTTATGCAGACAGTATCTTCAAGTTTAGCGTTTGCAGCCATCTTGAATTTAGTCACGATAAGTCGAGCGACAAGTAAGAATGAACAGGTATGATAAGGGATCAGATTCCAAAAAGCCAGATTTTGGAGTGCAGGGGACAAGCCGAGATGGGCTATGAGACATACGTTCACACTCGGTATCATGTTTCAACACACTTTAGGTCAATATCACACCGAAATTCCCCCTTAAATTTAGCTTGATTGTGCTTTGGTCCTACCCTATATTTACAGTTTGTGTATTTGCACTTGCAGATCCTCCTCCCGTTGTTAGAGACAACTGCTCCTCAATCCTCTCGCAGAGTGATGCGACGTCCAACGCACGTGCCAGAGTGAGGTCGTGTCCCTCTTCCAAAAGTTTTCGGCGAACGTAGCTGGAGGAACATCGTGCCACCTCTGCGTCACGAATCTGATTGTTCATATCGGCACCAAATACACAATCCCTGGCCTCTTGCCTGAGCCTTGTTGTAAACTGTTGCACTGTCTCCTTGTTTTTGCGAAAGTGCATGGAATGACTGCCGCGCAAAAGCAGTATTTACACGAGGTACAAAGTAATCATTCAGGGCTTGCGTTGCAGCTCCGTAATCAGCCACACCACCCGTGCTAGGCAAGGTAGTAAATATGTCCTGTACATACCTCATGCCAACATTCATCTTGATTATAATATTGTCACCCTCAACTCTCTCTAACCCACTGCCTACTGATGCTTGGATCACCTCTCTCTTCTCTCTTCTTATGTTTCATTCCTTTTGCTCCCCCTACCCACCCATTCTCTTTTGCTCTCTCAATGTTTAATGTTATTCATGGTGTTTTGTCTATACATGTTTGCTTGTGTGTCCTGTCTGTTTTTGTTTATTATGTCTATAGGCTAAAGTCAAATTATGATCTGTATGTTTTCAATGCTAAACAGGAAATGTTCATGCTGTCACCACTCCAGAACCAAATTCCTACCTCTTTATGCTCTATATTCTTCTCAGCCCCTACCCTTTACATCTCATTCGCACACCACATTACACACCTATTCCTCCACCCCCCCTTCCCCCTCTCCTATCTAACTGACACCTGCACACACTCTCACACACACAATACCCACCTTATCAAACATTTTCATAACTGTACAATCACAACATGGTACCACTTACATTCCTGACCTGGAACATCCGTGGGATTGGATCTCAGGCAAAGAGGCTCAAAATCTTAAATCATTTGGATAGTTTAAAAGCTGACATATGTCTCCTACAAGAAACTCATCTCTCAGAATTAGACTACACCCGCATCAAATCAAGACAATTCAATCACATTTTCTCATCTCATTACAATACAAAACAAAGGGGAGTTTGCATTCTGATTAACAAAAGAATCTCATTCATCCATAACGCCACCATCACAGACCCAGAAGGACGTTTTGTCATCATAAACATCTCAATTCACAATACCCCTGTAACAATTGTTAATGTTTATGGCCCTAATACAGACAACCCAGTTTTCTTTCAGAACCTCTTCACCTCCATCTCAACTCTATCTGGCTGTCCCATCATAATTGCAGGCGACTTTAATACAGTGTTAGACCCCACATTTGACAGATCTGATCACTCTAAAAGCAAACGAATCTGGCAATCCACAAAAACAATAAAACAGTTCATGAGCGATTCTGGCCTTGGCGATTGTTGGTGGCTTCAGCACCCAGACTCCAAATGCTACTCTTTTTTCTCTCCGGTCCACCACTCCTATTCCCGTATTGATTATTTTCTAACCAGCAACTCTATAATGAAAAATATCTCTGATTCAACTATTCATCCCATAGTCATTAGCGATCATGCCCCAGTTACAATTAAATGGAACATAACGAACCAACAGCGACCAATTAGCAAATGGCGTTTTAATACATCCCTCTTACAAGACCCAAATTTCATCAGTTTTGTTGGGAGAGAGTGGGTATTCTTTCTAGAAATGAACGGCTCCCCTGAATCATCTCCTTCCCTTCTGTGGGAAACAGGAAAAGCAGTACTCAGAGGAAGAATCATCTCATATTCAGTATACAAAAAAAAGAAGGAAAAAGAACAGGAAGTAGAACTCAACAATAAAATTAAACAGTTAGAAGAAACCAATGCAAGCAACCCAACTGAAGAAACACAGGCAAAACTTAGGAAACATAAATTCAAACTCAATGAAATACTCAATAAACACACTCAATTTATGATTCACCGTCTAAGGCAGGAAAACTTCCACCATAGCAATAAATCAGGTAAATACTTAGCAAATCAAATCCAACGTAACAAAGAAAAATCAACAATCCCGGTCATAAAGAACTCAGCAGGGAAGCTAACCAGCTCACCTGAAGAAATAAATCATGTTTTTTACCAGTTTTACAATAAACTATATTCTTCAGAAATAAACCCCAACCAGGAATTCATAGACTCTTTCCTAAACAGCATCGAATTACCACAACTCAATGAGACCGAAATAAAAAACCTAGAATCACCTATAACTCAACAAGAACTGTTTGATGCTCTGAAACAGATGCCCGATAATAAAGCACCAGGTCCGGATGGCTTTCCTGCTGAGTTCTACAAACAATTTTGGACCATCTTAGCTCCACTTTTCATTAGAATGATTAATGAATCAAAACAGAAAGGACGTCTTCCAACTAGTTCCACCACAGCCTCAATTTCACTGCTCCTCAAGCCCAATAAGGACCCAACATTGCCATCCAGCTACCGACCAATTTCTCTCCTCAATGTGGACAATAAGATAATCGCAAAAATGCTAGCACACAGATTAGCAGAGGTCACCCCATCCATTATCCACCCAGACCAAACAGGCTTCATTAAAGGTAGAATTTCATCCACCAACACCCGCAGACTGTTAAATATAATGTATCACTCTACAAATTTTCAAGATAATACCATCATAGCAACTCTGGACGCAGAAAAAGCTTTTGATAGGGTGAACTGGAATTTCCTGTTTTCCACATTAGGGAGGTTTGGCTTCGGGGAGTCGTTCATTAACTGGATTAAACTTCTATATACCTCTCCTTCAGCCACAGTAATCACCAATGGACTAACATCACAAAGTTTCACTCTTCACCGGGGAACTAGACAGGGGTGCCCACTCTCCCCCTCACTATTTACAATCTTCATTGAACCCCTAGCAGCTGCCATCCGTCAGAACCCCCTCATCAAAGGTGTCCAGACTCCATATATGCATCACAAAATCAGCCTTTATGCTGACGACATTCTTCTCTTTCTTCAAGACCCCACAACATCAGTAGAAGAAACCATCAAACTCATTGACACATTCTCTAAAATTTCTGAATACTCAATCAATTGGAATAAATCTGCAGTTCTCCCATTACATCCCAACAGCTGGGATGTGACAGCCAACTCTTCACCTATCCCACTCTGCACTAACTATATCACTTACTTAGGGATAAAAGTCTCCCCCAGGCTGTCAGACTTATTTAGCCTAAATTATTCCCCTCTACTTCAATAGATGATGACCTTCAACGCTGGAAGAACCTCCCATTATCCATCATGGGCAGAATCTCAGTAATCAAAATGACAATACTGCCCAAAATAAACTATCTATTCTCTATGATTCCAACCCAGCCCACCACCCTCTGGTTTAAGTCTCTCGATTCACTAATCACTAAATTCTACTGGAAAGATAAGACCCCAAGGATCAAACTCGCCACTCTCCAAAAACCAAAAGCAATGGGAGGACTAGAGGCCCCACACTTCCAGCACTATGCCCTGGCCAACCAGCTCCACTTCATCCACAAATGGCTACACCCCACCCCCTCAGACAACACCTGGTTAGACCTAGAACAAACAATCTGTAAAGAAATTAAAATCTCAGATCTCCCTTTCTGCAGTCAGTCGGTCAAAAAACATCCATCCTTCAAAGCCCCAACAATTTCAGCTACTCTGACAGCCTGGTGGAGATTCTACCACATCACTGATTCACCTATAGCACCATCAATTCGCACCCCGATTTGGAATAACCCAGATTTCACCGTCAATAAAAAAACACTTAACTTTCACACATGGATGGGAAAGGGCATCACTCACCTTCAACACATTCTTCAAGACAATAATCTGGCCTCATTTTCCTGTTTGGTCCAGAAGCACGGCATCGAGAGTAAACACTTCTTACAATACCTGCAAATTAAATCATCTATCCTAGGAAAAATTAACATCCAGACAGCTAACCTTGACATTCCCCCACCAATCTCAGAGCTGCTTAATATTCCCTCTCCCAAAAAAATACTCTCCCAAATTTACAAAATTATATCTCGTTCAGAAAAAACAATTGGCCTGCCATATCACAAATGGGAATCAGACTTATCAATTACTCCCGGTGCCGACTTCTGGACCAAAATGTGCAAAAACATCTACCTCATGACAAAGAATAGTAATCTACAACTAATACAATACAAGGTTCTTCACAGATTCCACTTCACTGCACATAAATTGGCTAAAATGGGGTTTGGCTCGGATCTTTGCACTCACTGCACACAAAATAACCCAGATACATACATTCATGCGGTTTGGCATTGCACTCCAATCAACCACTTCTGGGTGAGTGTCACAAAATCTCTCTCTTCCATCTTTGGCTGTCACATCCCAGCATCCCCTTCCTTATGCATACTTGGTGATACATCCACAGTCAATTTAAGCAACTCCTGCAATAAAACACTGCTGGTAGCGCTGACTATCGCCAAGAAAACAATCCTCATGAACTGGAAATCTAAGAAAAAAGCTCACATCACTCATTGGAAAAACTTGTTAACAGACTATATATCATTAGAAAACCTATCAACTACAAACTTAATCAATACTCAGGATACAACCTCTCCTTGGTACCCCTTTATCACCTACTTACAGTCCTGACCCTCTTTGCCTGAGTTCCATCTCCACACGATCATAACACACTTCATCAACAGATACACATATCATCGAACACTAGGCAGGGGAGGGTAGCTGGAACTATTATTGTTATTGTTATTATTATTATTGTTATTATTATTATTAGTAGTAGTAGTAATATAAATGGCATCCCCTTCTTTCCCTCCCCCTTTTATTTACATTCTCTGATAAACTTTACTAATTTCACTCTTTCTCTCTGCCTCTCCCATCGTTATTCTGACGGGGCCCCATTGGATGGCTTGGGAGACTCGGTCCTGGCGGGTCGCTGTGTGGTTTTGGCATTGGTTGGGTCCTGTGGGTTATCTATTGGCCCTGGGCCCCCGGTGTGCACCCTCCTCATACGCTCATGCACACGCCTTGTCCTGGAAGCACACAGCACGCTTTACTCTCTTTTAATCGCACTACATGTTAGGTGACATACATAAACAAAAACTACAAAACAGGCTAGGGTAAGAGTGGAGTGCAGGTAGATGCCTCATCAGGTGTCTATCTGCATGCCTCACTTATTTTAATGCACACATTGAGGAGGCATACATCTTACACAGGGTAAGTGTGGTGTGCATGGGGAAATCCTGACAGATATTCACCATGCATGCCCACTTCTTTTAATGCTACACTCTAGATAGACCCCTCAACCTAGCCATTCACATACTGTAAAAAAAAAAAAAAAAAAAAAAAAAAAATATGTCCTGTACATCAGGCCCTGCATGATGTAGAACTAAGGCTCTCCTGCGTTGTAAAGTTGCAGCAGGTGTATCTCTATTGACTAAAAGTCCTTTGCCGTCGGCAAAAAGTTCAAATGAATTTAGCCATCGAGTCCACCGTCGACCTAATGTAGCCGGGTCTTTGAAGCACTCAAACATTGGGATACTCACTTTATCCATATTAAAATTCACATTTTCTCCCGTGCTTGTGCTCGCCCACTTCTCGTCGCCAATGTTATATTTTATGTTGTACTATTAAACTGAATAACCGAGAATTAAATCTCGGACACCGGTTTCAACTGCTTGTCGTTTTACTCCCAATTCCAAAGGCAACTGTAACATTAAACAGGTTCCCCAATTACACATAACATAAAGTTACTCTTAAAGAGATAGCTATTCAGTACATGACACCAGTGTACTGGTGCAGCTTAGCAAGTGGCTAAGTAAGTCCAAAGTCAGTCAGTTGCCTGTAAGGTTGCAGGGGCCAGGGGACCAAGTGCAGTTACTACGATGATGAGTAGAGTCAAGCCAGAAGAACTAAGTTCAGCAAGGATGGAGGGAGCATGGTGTTCGTGAGGATGGAGGGAGCATGGTGTTCAAGAGGATGGAGGGAGCATGGTGTTCAAGAGGATGGAGG
Source organism: Alosa sapidissima (assembly GCF_018492685.1). Classification (NCBI taxonomy): domain Eukaryota; kingdom Metazoa; phylum Chordata; class Actinopteri; order Clupeiformes; family Clupeidae; genus Alosa; species Alosa sapidissima. The sequence continues at coordinate 3,841,807 of NC_055967.1, forward strand.
GAGCATGGTGTTCGTGAGTCAGACTGCTAGAGGGAAGAAGCTGTTGCTCATTCTGCATGATCTGCAGGTGATGCTGTGGAGAGTTCTCCAAGATGGAAGGGAAGTAACAGACCATTGGAGGTGTCCTCTACAAAGACATTGTGTCTGTGAGGTGATGTATCCTGCAAGCAGGAGAGAGAGGTGCCGATTACCTTTTCCTTGAACGGCTGAAGTGCCTTTGAGCACCCCTCACTGCTCCCCAAGCACCACTGTAGCAGGCAGCTCACTGTGTCGGGATTAGTGTGTGCTTCACTTCACTGCGTGCTATTTTTTCACGTATATCCCGAAAGGTACTTTGCTACGAATGTGTTTCGTACGTTGTTCGTTGGTCAGAGTGGTCTGGAGCACTCTTAGAACTGTCTTAGCTGCACCTTACCAATGTTTGGCTCGCGGCCTAGTCGCCGCCACTGTAGCCTACAGCAATCTTTAAAAATCTCTGTTGTGCATGCAACTCATATGGTACAATATCACTGTTTTGGTTCACCATTTATGTAAGTAGGCTAATTAAGAAAATAGTTTCTGGAAATGTTTGCACACAAATAATAAAATAGGCATGCATTTGAAAATAATTTAAATACTATTATTCAAATAAGTTCTTGATATGGAGTGATGAAGGATGACATGGGTAAAGGTGTTAGGGGGTTATAGCTGGTCATGCTATGACAGATTGCGGATCACTTCCCCCTACAGACCTAGTGAAAATGTTGTTAATTAAGGGTAGATAATTTAATTTCTACTTTTTATCATTGTATGCGATTCATCCATGTTGAAGTAGCGTGCAATTTGAGCAATGTTGTTTTTTTGTGCAAAGAATGCAGTCTTTCATAACGCTGTCATGTCTCCGCGTGAAGTGAAAAATCGATTTCTTAGCAATCGATGTCAACCAATTCAGCACCTTCAGGGTGGACAGTGCCTTGTACATCGGACGTAATAATAATAATAACTAGACTGCATTTCCGGCGGGAACTGCGAAAGTGTGCTTGCCCTGGTCCGGTCACCAACGTGAGCAGACAGTGACATACGCTATGCTGAACCTGGCTTGATCCAAGCATTCTAACAGTGCCTTTCAGTGTTGGAGCAGTAGCAATACCTCAAAAGCTCTATTCAACTATTGCCTTGCGGGGTGAATGCGGTTCGTTGGATTTTACCTGTGGCCTGCCTTCGAATTTAGCTTCTATGACTAAAATCAAATCAATAAAATAAAACAACAGCAGTGATTGGCTGCAAAAATAAATAATGTCACACATCTTGCACCTCTCAAACTGGGCTATCAGGTAACCTAGAGAAAAAATTGAAATTATGAAATATGACTAAGGCATTAAAATGCTGCTTGTTTGTCAGGATACTTTTTCACTGATTTATTTTAATATATTCCATCCCCTAATTCTGTTTTACTGGTTTATTTGACAAATAACCTATATGGATTTGCTCTATAAAGACCTTATGTCTGTTTGGGATTGTTTTGAGAGCCTATTGATGTATCTCAGAATAAAGGAATGTCCACAACATTAGTGATGTTTTTTGCGTGCGTGTGTGTGAATGTATTTTACTTAACTCATTAAATGTAGCTGAATACTCATGAACGCATGTCTCTAATAGCCACAATAGGAGTAATTTTAGCAACACCGTATTTTGTGTGGCCCATAACGACCCAGTGGATCATGAAAATGTGCCAAATTGTTGTTGGTACATTAATCCCATTCAGATTGCCACTTATCTGAGATGTAAGAGTTCAGTATAGGTTTACGGTCTGGGGCAGGGATTTGACATTCTGTGACTTCTTCATTGAGGGCTTGCTTAGCAGCACTGTCCGCTTTCTCATTTCCCCTCAGACCAACATGGCCTGGGACCCAGCAAAAAACTACACTCAAGTTCTGGTTCTTTAGACGTTCTAGTTGATCAAGCTCAGCTGTGGTTGTACTTTTTGCGTGACATTAAAGCCTACTGGAAAGATTTTTAATGGCAATTTAATTGAATGCAATTTACTTTTACGATTAAATAAAATTAATTTATCCCTCTCACTCATAGTTTTCTATTTATTTACAAATGTACATAGGCCTACTGTCATTACATTTACATAGTTATTCTACTGATCTTTATACTATTCATCCTGCACATAGACTTATTCTTACTACTCTTATAATGTTGTTTCTGCACTACAATGACGCTGTTTCCACACTGGACAAAAAAGAGAAAAAGTCCGCTTCAACCAGAGTTTTCTGCTCCCACTTGTTTTTATTATTCCGTGACGTTTCGGGTAATCACCCTTCTTCAGACGTCTACTGTTTCTACACTGCACATAGTTGTATGTTATGTACATGTCTGTTATATATTTGTCATATTGAATATCCATATTTATTCTGTTTTATTATATTCTGTTAATACACTGCATATATCTATATTATTATTTCTACTATTATAATGTTACTGCTACATCTACATACATTATTCTACTTATTGTATGAGATAACTGCTAATACACTGAACATATTTATATTTAATTCATATTACTCTAAACCACCTTCTGTAAATCAACTGTATACTACTGTCTACATTGCACTATATTTCTTGACCTGTCTCTGTATATTTCATCACCTTTCTATACTTTGCATCACATTGCATGCATACTGTAGCTACATGAATCACAGCTAAGATCCTTGGTTGGATCCTAGCTAGCTAGCTTCTAGCCACACAAGAAATGAATGATGTTAAATCTCCGCTTAGCATTCTAATAACAGAAGGGGCACATTTATGTGGATCACTACAACATGACTCATTATGTCTGTAACTCTATAAAACACTTACTTTCATAAAGGAAGCACACCATCCAGCACAAACACATGAAAACCGATATTTTAGGTACTTGGCCACAAACTCAAAACGTGTCTCTCTGAAGCTCTGTTCTAGAATCTTTGCCCTGAAGTCAGTTGCTAGGCAACATCAAATAAACAAAATGAGAGTCTTTTCAAGGTATTAAAAGTGTACGTGCGATTACGAATGGATGTGTGTGGTTTGCAATTAGAATAAACAAGAAATAACATTTCCAATAATTTCCCATGAAATTACATAATATTTGCACCTTCCTTACTTGTGAAGCTCACACCGTATTTCAAGTACACTAGTGAAATGTAATACAACGTTGCCACCTAGCGTTCAGATGTAGGCTATTTAACATTAACGTGACATTGCTTGCTTATTCTTTCGTCAACTCCATGCTTTTAGGAAAACAATCTTTTATCATAGTTCCCTCTTCAATGAGCGATTACCAGCTCGTTTTTGTAACAGAAATAGCTGTTTATTGTCCCTAGGTTTACAGAAACACCTATTCATATTAATACGTAGCCTATGGAGTGCTGCCGACCACTGTTCATTACGGCCCAGAATGCCTTGCATGTCTTTATCAAAACAACACAGTAAAACCTAAATGCCCGTAAACATATGCATTTGCATACTTGTAACATTTTTAATAATACTCTCCCATCATGATATTTACAATAATGAAAAATTTAATTTGAATACCGTCAATGTGAAAACAACTCTATTATGTAAGCTATATATAGCTACTGTTCTCCATGCTATTTCAGTTCATAAGTCCATACTATCCCATGGCAGAGCAAGGATTTCATGATTGGGCAAGGCTGCCCAGAGACATTGTGCATACTTGGAAGGCATTGTGATTGCAGTGCAACTGCAAATGTGAAAGGTAATAGTTACCAAATATGGATGGGTGTTTTGCCAAATGATGGAAACTTTTGGAATGTTTTCTTTTTTTTTTTAGCTTATGCACCCTCACATTGGAGTCCCGAGTTCAAATACAAAATTTGGTATCGATATGTGACAGTGTTCCTGAGATATGGACGACTTCCTGTTTCGGAGCTTCGCCGCCGATTTTGTTTGGCTGTGACGGGCAAACGCTTTCGAAATTTCAAATATCCTTCTAACTTTTGTGAGGCTTGGTCCAAGGATAACGTACGTCATGTTTCGTGGCGTTCGAACCAAATTTGTGACCATTTGAAAATTTAGTTTCGCCTTCTGTTCAATCCAATATGGCGGACGAACAACACGCCCACCTGACGTCATCTTCGCGAGCAACTTACACCGTTACTCACCAGACGTTTTAAAGTTGGAACCGTGTCTCTGTCTCAAAGCCCTAGGCGCTAGAGCTGACAAAAAATTAGGGAGACGGGAAAAATAAAACTTAAGAAGAACAATAAGTGTGCTGCTTTGCAAGCACACTTAATAATAATACATTTTATGTAAAGCGCATTTCAAGTCACCCAAGGACACTGTACAATAAGACAAAAGGATATAGACATAAGAGTAGCATAAAAACATCAAACAGAGACAGTATACAAGAGAACATAGACATAAAAGCAACATATACAGGGACAGTACAAGTAGACAGTACACTTAGTAAAACACACTATACATTCAGCAGGAGACAGACATTGCCAACAAAAGTAGAAAAAAATAAAATAAAACAGTAATAGAAGAGCGGGTGAGATGGAGGAGGCATGGTTATGAGTAGGAAGGAAAAGCAAGAGTGAAGAGGTGAGTTTTTAAGTGTAAGTATATATACTCTTTTGATCCCGTGAGGGAAATTTGGTCTCTGCATTTATCCCAATCCGTGAATTAGCAAAACACTCAGCACACAGTAAGGTGAAGCACACACTAATCCCGGCGCAGTGAGCTGCCTGCAACAACAGTGGCGCTCGGGGAGCAGTGAGGGGTTAGGTGCCTTGCTCAAGGGCACTCCAGCCGTTCCTACTGGTCAGGGTTCGAACCGGCAACCCTCCGATTACAAGTCCGAAGTGCTAACCATTAGGCCACGGTTGCCCTGTAACATGGAGATTTTAACATGGATTTAAAGGTGGACAGGGAAGTGCTTTGACGTAGTGCAAGTGGGAGGGAGTTCCAGAGTTTGGGGCCAGCCACGCGGATAGGAGGTGGGCATCAGTGGAGTGTAAGGTGCGGGTTGGTTGGTAAGGGGTCAGGAGGCTTGAAAGATAAGAGGGTGCAAGATTATGTTGTGCTTTGAAGATAAGAAGGATGATTTTGAATTGAATACGGTATTGTACAGGGAGCCAGTGTGATGGAGGATGGGAGTGATATGTTGTCAGGGCCTGGTATGGATGAGAACTCTTGCAGCGGAATTTTGTATGTATTGTAGCCTGTCTAATCTCTTTGCTGAGACACCAAAGAGCAGGGCATTTCAGTAGTCAAATCTGGAGGGTATATGAAAGCATGAATGAGAGTCTCAGCAGTGGTGGGGTTAAGGGACGGGCGGAGTCCCGAGCTTTTTGTAAGAAGACTAGGTAAGGTTTACCTTTGGTCAGGGTGCGAGTTAGGGGGGAGCAGGGGGAGCCATGGCTCCCCTAGTGGCCACCTGAGCTCCCCTGGAAACATGCATGTGAAATTGTGGAAATTGTGTATAAAATATTGATATGATTGCCAAATCAATTATATTTTGGCCATGGATTTCCCTAAAATGTGTAAAATAAGAGAAATAAAATTGTATTTTGAGTTCATGATTCATGAAAAAAGTGCCTGCTTGCACGTTAGAGGCGCGATACGTGGAAGCGCTGCCCGCAGCTCCACCCACTAACCACTCACACGAGCTCGTTCAGTTAGCTGCACTGTCGTCGAAAATAATGTCGAAAAGAAAAACAAGCAACATGTAAGTTGTTGAGTAATTCTAAGTTGATTCAATTAAAAGTCAAAAGACACATCATTGGTGGTCGGGGTCCATGGATTATTTACTATCAAGTTCATTGAAGTTTGCGTAGCCCATTGATGATCCAACGGGGTGTTTCATGTAAATAATTTAAACATATTATGTAGGCCTATTATCAGGGGCGTGCAGAGACCTTTGAAGAGGCAGGGGCTCAAATTTAAAAAAAGGGCATATGGAACAAAATTTTCAGAAAACGTGTTAACTTTATTTAAAACGTAATTTTGATTACAACCCAATAGAGAATACATAGGCTACATACAAATTATATCAAAATAATTTCTAATCCCTAGCCTATAAAGCTTTAATCATCTGAACCTGAGCTGGACATTTTTTTATTTTTTTGCATTTAAATTCTAGCATTATGCTATTTCAATAATGATGGTGGGACAGGCTGTTTTATGGTTTAGCAATTTGCAAAGTATTCTAATGTACTGATAAACATTTTATAAATGTTCATATTTATTCATTATGTATCAAGAAGAATGGGTGTAAATAGCAGAGAGAGCTGTAACACGTTTTTTTCATTTCTCTCCTTGGTTCTGAAAATTCAATAGAAGTGCATGTACTGTAGGCCTACTGTAGCCAGGGCACAGACAGATAGGTCTTTTCAGTTTTCATTAGGCTATTGTCTACACAGAGATCATAGGCTATAAGGCTACATCTTATTGATTAAATTCAAAGCTAATTTTAATAGCCTAGAAACCTAGACGCACCCTAGCGGCAGCAAATATGTTATTGTCTAGTCTGGCTTGTCAGGCTATAATTTTAATGTTTATCACAGTGAACTACCACCATTAGCAAGCTGGTGTCTTGAAGATTCACGTGCTGTGCGTGTGGCCACTGAGTGAAATGACACGTAATGTAGCCTACTGTAAACAGAGAACGACGTGTGGAGTTGGGTTAGTTAAACAACTACAGTAGCTTATGTCGTCGGCTTATGACGATTTAGAAAATGTTTGCCTACTCTGTTTTATTAACTTGGTCTACTAACCTAAGTACGGAGCCCTAGAGGGGTCATCGCAAAATGTTTTGCATGTTGAGAGAATGTGCGCTCGTTTTGCTACATTGTGCGCTCGTTTTACTAAATTGTGCTCTTGTTTAACTAAATTGTGCCCTCGTTTAACTATATTGTGCACTCGTTTTACTAAATCGTACGCTCGTTTTACTAAATTGTGCGCTCGGTTTACTAAATCGTGTGCACAATTTACTATATTGTGCTCTCGTTTTACTATAGTGTGAGCTCATTTTACTAAATTGAGCTCTCATTTTAAGCATAGTAAAACAAGGGCACAATTTATTAAACGAGTGCACTATTTACTAAAACGAGCGCACGATTTACTAAAACGAGGGCACGATTTATTAAAACGAGAGCACAATTTGTGAACATGGTTATAGAACATTGTGTGCACGATCTACTTAAACGTGGCCACAATTTGTAAAACGTGCACTCAATATTGTCTTGACACATGTAAACATGAGCACGTTATAGTATATTCGAGATCTCGATCTACTAAAACGCACCCACGAATAATTAAAACGTGGGCTCGAAGAAATTCAATTGTGTGCACAAAAACATAGTGTGGTGTCAAGGGGTATCCCCGGGAATGACGTCGGGAGGTGTGTCGCTTGTAGTGACGTAGAGGGAATCTCATTGATTGCAGTGCACCTGGTTATAGCCCCGTTAGGTAGGCTGTAGGTGGGAGAGCAGATGATTGTGTGTGTTTGTACAGGCCCCTTGCCAACATAGTCCAGCTGAATGTTTGGCGAAGTTTTGAGTGTTTGTTGAGGTCCAAGTGTATGCAGAGCTGTGGTGTTTATCGCGAACGGTGTGAGCTGGGCTACATAGCCTGAGAAGCTGAGCATCGTGAACGACACTGTTTATGTCTCCCGTTTCATAGTCCGTATCAAAGCTTACCTCGTTGTGTGCATCATTGGTGTGCGCGTGGGTTATATGGTGAGGCCCATCGGGCGCTAGAGGGAACCTTATTGTATTCGGTGGGTATTAGGCGATACTACTAATACGCAATAGCCTATTTGTACCAACAGTAGGTCTACGTGTTGTAATAGTTTTGGAGCTTGTCGCTGTGATGTGCTTCGATTGACTTCTAGACCTCACAGTTAAGTCAACAATCCAGGAGATAGTGAAAACCGGTCATTAGGCTACAACAGAGCCCGCGAGTAGCCTTTGTATAGAATTTCCCCATTATGGGTCTCCATAGCTGGCGGTTGACACCACAGTGCCCCTGCTACAAAGAGTAGAAGTCCGCTATAAAACATGACCACCTAAAGTCTTTAATTAGCTGCTTACGGTTATCATCACATTACCAATATGAACTGTTACAGACAGCTGTAGGCCTAGTCCATGTCAAGGTAACATGAAGTTGCCACCACAGCACAGCGAGCAGTGAGAACATGTCGGGAATTACTAAATGTGAGCACGAAATACATATTTCGTGAAATACAAATACATGACATGGTTAAAACGGGTTTGATAGCCTACTTCATTAAACATGAAACAACTTTAAACATTTTATTCTCTATCTCTAAGCTGAATACTATTGCATGTTCAGACAGGCTAACTGCCAAGTGACCTTACCGTGCTCCCAAATGTCTCCTGCAGCACTGCCTGCATGCACCTTCTGAGAGTTCACTGAATGTATGACGTCACGGATTGGTGGCCGCAAGGCATTTCAATTAACACAGAAAATTGTTATTTTTGTAAATTTCTAATTTCAGCGAATATTCAAGTTGGCGAATTATTCATTTAGCGAATATTCAGGTTGGAACTAGCGGAAGTATTACACATTTTGAAAAGTAAAAAACGGGTCTTGTCAAAAGGGCACTTGGACATCAAAGGGGCAAAAGGGCAGGTGCTAGAGCCCCTGTAGCCCCCCTTCTCTGCACGTGCCTGCCTATTATGTTTCATGTAAGCAAACATAGACCTATGGCACCACCCGTGTGCAACGGATTTTCTCTTTATAATAGGCATATGCTGTTGCTATTAATGACAGGATCAGCATTTAAACTTTGCCCCCCTCCAAAAAAATTGCCTGTAAGCCTACCCGCCCCGCCCCCCGGCTCCCCCGGAGACCGTGGTATAACTCGCACACTGCCTTTGGAGTCTTCATAGCTTGCTAAGTGAACGTTAACGGGAAACCGGCCCCAGATACAGATACCAATCTGTCTTTTTCTCTCTTAACAGCTTAAAGGAACCATATGTAAGATTGTGTCAAAAACTGGTACTGTAATCACTTTCAAATTACTGTAGAGCGGTGTATCCCTTCCCCCTCACCGCTGACTCGAGGTTGCCAACCCAGATGCCGAAACACTACTGACTTTGTGATTAGTAGATAGGTGGAGGGTGGCGCATCAGGCCAAAACACAACATGACATGACAAAACACAACATCAACATCAGTTGAGGGCTGCAACTTCACTTTTTAAATGACAATATCCTGGCCGGACTACTGTTGTCAGTGATATAAGTATTGGACATTAACATGATTTCTTAATGTCTAGTGACATATCAGGGCCATTTTATGATTAATTGAAATACATTTCTTACATACGGTCCCTTTAATTCTCAAAAAGAATTTCAAGTTTTTGCCTGAAATTGCACTGTGCCTATTTACAAGGGCATTGTTCCCACCTCTTCTGGGGCCTACCATCAAATGTTGGACCTCTATAGAAAGCTGAGAACCTCTAGTTTTCGTAGGAAACAGTCACAATAAATGTGTGATGTACTCACAAAAAGTTACAGAGGCTAGAATATAGTTTTTTCTTTCTGCCGGATTACAAGCATCTCTGAACTGACCACATTTCAGCCCTCTAGGTCTCTTGATATCCCTTAGAAACACAACTGAGCCCTAGCACCAGGTCTTGTGAAGTTGTGTGCAAAAGCAGATCAATATAGAATGAAAATATGAGTGCTTTAGACTATTATTTGCCAAGGTATGCCCATGCGTTTTGTAAAATGCCTATGGATGCTCCCCATAGGACTTTTTGTTATCCAAAATGCATACTGACAATCAAATGCTTACTGCACATGAACCCCTTTGTGTAGAAGCATAATCCTGGTCTCAAATGAAAGGTAACACTTTGAGGTTTTATGCTTGTATTTGGATTATACTTCAGGGGTTCTGATATGGAATGACTACACTAAATATGGAATGATTACAAAAATGTCTCTATTTTTGCATTTACTTTGTTGGTTCAATGAGTGTGTATAAGATAGACTATACATCTGTACAACTAATATTGGATAACACAACATGAAGATTCAATTTCTATGGATTCTTGTGAATATTTCAGTACCCAATATGTTGCATCTACTTATTGTGCTGCAGCTACACTGCAGCCAGAAGTCAGGGTAGCACCAAAAGCGGAAGGGGGGGGAGGGGGGCATTTTGGATCAAATTTAATTGAGACATAATAAGATTCATCTGAGTGTAAAGCACTATACAGATTGTACATGAAAAAAGTTGTCATTTTTGGATTCCCAAGAGTCAAAGCTTTGAAATGGTGTATAACATTACTATGCTACATAGCAATATGGTGCATACAATTGATTTAGAATGTTGGGGGGAGGTGGGGGAGGGGGGTAACCGTCCTGCCGGCGGGACACTGAAAGTTATTTAAAAGAGCTATGTGTGGATATTTTTGTTAAAGGTGACTTGGAAATAGCAACAGAATGTAAAACATAACAGTTAGTATGTAATGTGAAAAATGCTCTGTGTTATAAATGCTCTCCCAGATATTGCATGATTGCCAGCCAGAGACAGGCCAATACCACTCTGTACCTCTGCTGCTGTAATAAAATGCAAGATAATGGAAGAATGACGGTGGTGCGTTCAAGATAACTTGAATCCTACAGAATTCCATACATAGACCAATTCAAACATGTTCCTGTGCAGTACAGTGGCACAACTAAAATGCAAAGTCATATAAAACATAAGCAGGTCACAAAGAATAATATCAAAAGAAAACTTTGTACATAAAAAGTATAGCTACTAGACTGAACTGACCTTGAGGTCCTTGAGGCCCTCACAATTAAAACATTTTGCCTCATCGATATCTTTAACAGCTCCTGCTGATTCAACATTTTATACAGTCTCCCAACATTTTTAATGTGATTGTAAGTATAACTAAGAACTTCAATGCCCCCTAAACCTTACAAGACTTTTGAGTGGTGCATTTCAGCGACCTTCAATGACCCTAAATAATAACAGAAAAAAAGTATAACAATAAACATACCATGAATTTCCACAGGGAAATGAAAGGCAACCACAACAGCAGGGATACATAGAGCAAATCAGATAAATCACAGAAGACATCCTAAAAGGTCTTCCTAATAGAAAAACAATATATATATACATACATACAGTATATACACAAATGATTAGAAAATAAATCCCGACAGGGAAAAACAGGAACTTGACGCACCACCGGAGGTCTTGCTTCGCCCTGAAGGGACTTATTTTCCGATAATGACCGGCGTCCCATTATCCCACTTATTACACGGCTACTTGCCTAAACAAAAAAATAAACTCCACATGATATGACTCTTTACATTTATTTGTCACCGTTTCATCATGGCTTTTGCTGAGAAACAAATAATCAAACATTATTTAGAACACAGCTGATCAACCGTCTGCTTTCATTTTTGAACGAAGATCCTTTGCAAGAAGTGACCAGACTACTTGCGGAGTCATATGAAAGACTTAAATCAGAAACACAAAACCCATTGCCATTGACAGCGGTAATTACATGAAAATAATTTACCGTAGAACGTTGGGAGATCCCATTCAAGTCAATGGAGCGTTCTACTAGCATTGTGAAGAGCCGTATAATAAATCATAAAAATAACAGTTTATTACCATTGTTATAGCCACAATTCTTTAGAAAAGGTAAGTTTACACATTTTGTTGTTGACAATATATCTTATTTACATTTCAACATTTTATTAACTATATTACAGTAATAGTACACACTAACTAACTTCAGTTAATGATTGAATACATGCTGCTTAATTAGATTTAGTTAAGTCAATCGTATACAGCAGTAGCGTAGATATGAATATTCATTGAATTATTGCTTTAAATAATCCATGTCCATTCCTTCAGGTGCTTCTATTTGGTATAGGGAGTTGTGCTGTAAATTAGTGAATAGTAAATCAATAAAATACATAAGATAAATAAATGCAGGTAGATTCATGTTGTCTGTATGGCAGTGTATGTGGAAATAGCAGTTACTTACTCTAGTTTAATCAGTTTGCTTTCTGGATGTTGCTGGGCGTCGGTGAGCAGTTCTATGCCTTTGTCTCCAGGCTTATTCCTGCTCACATCCAGTTCTCTCAGGTAGGAGGGATTAGATGTCAGTGCTGCCGCCAGAGCCCTGAAACCCTTCTCTGTTATATGCCAGTGTGACAGCCTGCAAGGATGGACATGTACTGTATATCAGCGCCTTTAAGTGTACAGATTCTGGGTTTAACTTACCTTTGCTAAAACAAAGAACATAAAAGGGACATCTATATTTATATTCTATAAAATGTATTATGAAACATTTCTATTATGTCAAAGGGAGATCACCTTACCTTAGTGTATCCAAATGACATGTGTCTTCTAAACCTTTAGAAAGTTGCTGTACACCTGCATCCTGCAGTTTGTTGAGGCTCAAGTCCAATGTTTGCAGATTAGAATTGGAGCGCAGTACCAGATATTCACAACTCTCTTCACCAAGCTGACACCAACTAGCCTGGTAGAAAATGCACAGACTATGTATGTGCTGAATTTTATCAACAAGGTTGTATTTATTTCCAAAAGGAACCCAGTTTAGATTGATTGTCTTACCTAAGTTCCTCCAGTTTACAGAATTGGTCCTGGATTGCACGTTAAAGCTCCCTGACAGCGGCTACCTGAGATGAGTTTTTGGAGAGATCCAGCTCTCTGAGGTGTGTGGGATTAGACCTTGGGGCATGTCCAAGGTTGGCAAAATCCACATGTGAAACAGAGCAGTCTGACAACCTATGGGAAACATGCATTAAGAAATAATTGACAAAAAGATCTCCTTGGCAGGGGTAAAGATGTTTCAGGAAAAATATCTGCACACTCTCTTCTTTGCTCCCAATGTGATTTAATATAGGTATGTTTCGACCAGTCAGGTCTTCATCAGGTATGTCCTGAAAAATGTTTTCACCCATGGTTATTTTTTGTCGTTGGTTTGTTAGCAGAATTAGAAAAACACTACTGTCCCAGTTTTCATGAAACTTGGTGGAAAGGTTTAGTACCAGACAAGGAATAACCCAAGTACATCCCACTCACTGGTGCCTGCATGACTTCAGTCTTGCTTTTGCTAACGTTGCGAGACGTTCACAAAGCTCCTGCATAATTTTTACCATCACAATGTTGTGAGTCTGAACTACACTTTATCCTCATTTTTATGAGGATTAGACCTAAATCTAAATTTAAGTAAGCTGAGAAATGGAAGCACTTGGCTTCATAAGATGTCGCGTGCGATCGGGAACGCACTGACCAGCGGGCGGTGTGGCGTAAAACAACGGGAGATCGCGGGACAACGGCGGTAACGGCAGCCGGTGCATCAGGCCGGATTTGAACCTGCGATGGAATTCTTAATGTGCTACAGCACAGCGCCGTCTTCTCCCCGTGTGCCAGGGAGGCGCTGCTTAACGCCATGCTCTGTATTAAATAAATTATTAGAGTCTCGTGACGCCGGCAATTGCGTGTAGGTCAAAGTCCGCTGCTCGGCGGGGTTCTCCTATTTGGTAAAATTGATTTTTATTCCTCTGACTGTTGCAATTGATATCAATGATTAATATGAATGCCCTCAGTAAAAGCACAACAAACAGAAAGCAAACAGTTACAAACAGTCAGGCACTTGGCTTCATAAGATGTCGCGTGCAATCGGGAACGCACTGACCAGCGGGCGGCGTGGCGTAAAACTACGGGAGATCGCGGAACACGGCGGCCGGTGCATCAGGCCGAATTCGAACCGGCAATTCTTAATGTGCTACAGCACGATGCACGATGGAGGATTACTCATGAAAGGTGAGAGACTCATAATACCTGAAAGCATGAGACCTGATATCTTGCAGAGACTTCACCAGGGACATTAAGCTATCAACAAATGCCTAGCTAGAGCGAGAGAATCAGTCTGGTGGCCAGGCATCACGTCTGCTGTGAAGCAGATGGTTGAGAGATGTGAGATTTGCGCACGGGAAGCTCACACAGCAGTCGAGCCTCTGCTCACTACCGACCTCCCAAACAGACCATGGCAGAGAGTCGCAGCAGATCTTTTCCAATGGCAGAATGGGAACTATTTAGTCATGATAGACTACTTTTCTCGCTTTATCAAAGTTTGCAACCTACCCAACAGCACATCTGCAAAACAGACTATTGCAAGAATTAAAGCTGTGTTTGCTAGGTATGGATGCCCAGAAGTGCTTGTCACGGACAATGGTCCACAATTTTCCTGTCACAAATTCGCTCTGTTTGCGCGAGATTATGACTTCATGCACGTGACTGCCCCCGTTATCCCCAGAGCAATGGGGAGGCTGAACGGGCCGTCAGAACCGTGAACTCCCTTTGGGAGAAAGAAGGTGATTTCCACAAGGCTCTGTTGGCCTACAGGGCCACCCCATTGGCACATGGGAGCTCCCCAGCACAACTACTGATGGGGAGGAGAATCAGAACATCAGTCCCAGTGTCACCGGAGCAGTTACAACCACAGTGGCCTGATCTCAAGAGATTGAGAGAAAAGAACACTGCCTTGAAACTGCAGCAGCAACAAACGTTCAACCGGAGACACCGTACTCAAACCCTGCCACCTCTTCAGCCCGGACAGCAGGTGGCACCAGAGGGACAGTTATGGGGCCTGCACCTGCACCGCGCTCATACGAGGTGGAAACCCCGGAAGGAGGACGGATGCGGCGCAACCGTTCGCACCTCAGAGAGGTACCTGTACTGTACCTCCAACATCAGGTGATGGGACAATGACTAGGTCAGGGAGACTGACCAGGGCTCCTGAGAGACTGGACCTTTGAACAGTATACACACATGCACACCACGGTGGACAAAAAAGAAAAGCAATAAGACATGTTAAAAAGAAGAAAAAGTCACTATTTTCCTGTTTGAAAATTGAAATGTTTATTAGAAAAGACATGTTCTGGTTATTGAAAACTAAAGGTTTACGTAATAGCCACAGTGAAATGGAATGTCTTCTGTTAGCCTCTCAGTTTATTTACTGATGAATATATTACAATGATTTCAAGTTCTGCCAAAACAATTAAATGTTCATCTAAAAGGGGGAGATGTAATGGCATGATATGACCACTTGGTGGCACTCTGAAGAGTTGACGTTGGAATGTAGAACAAGTGAAAAAATATAATAAATGTTATCTAGTTGCATCCTGATCGTTGTGTCCTTGAATATAGAGTATAAAGGAACAATACAATAGCCAGCCTCACAAGATTTTAATAATGTCTATAATACAGAGCACTGCGCTGAGCAGCGCCTCCGTGGCACTAATGAGAAGACGGTGCTGTTAAGAAATGTGCCAGTAGCATCGACGGTTCGAATCCGCCGTGACGCTGTCTGGTAGGTTAGCGCGTTAGCGAGTGCAGGCCTCCACGCGAAATCTTATGAAGCTTTCTGTTTGCGTTCTGTTTGCTGTGCTTTTTTACTGAGGGCATTCATATTAATCATTTGAAATTCTGGGGCAATTAGACATTTGTAGTGAAGAACAGTAATGGATGAAATATAAATATGATAGACAAAGGAACACGCCACCCAATGTCAGTAGTAATATATGTTCTTACCTTAACTTTCACGAGTTGAGTCATACCTCTCCCGTGTCGGTACGTGTACTCAAACGCTCTGGTGCGCGGCTGGACTGTGTTAGCATGTTGCTATGCTAGCGGGCTTTGCCGTAACTAACCGTATAAGTAATCAAAAACATCCACGTTTTCCCGACTTAAATACAGTTGCACGAGTAGTTGTTGGAAATGTCTACGGCCACGCAACATGAAACGTGGTGATTTTCCAAGCGAATAAACAGGAGAACTACAATGTGTGGCGCAATAGCACTTGGGAGTACTTCGACCTAGCGTAGTAGTATTGTTAACACCTAATTGTAGATCCTATCCACCACAGAGTTTAGAATCCATGCTGGATCGACCCTCAGCTTCTCCCTCCCCTCTGAGCGAGAGAGACACACACACTAGAGATGCGCTGATGGGCTATTATTTCAACCATAACTGCATAGCAAAACTTATCATCCATCAGCCATCCATCAGCACCAAAGTTTTTTGACCAATTTTCAAAACCGCACCCGCCCACCATCCGCTGGTTGTTTTAATGTAGGCTATATGGGTGATGCAGCGCTGCTGACGTGAGGCTAGAAAGCCCTTCTGTTCTAGAAAGACTGATCCAATGCAGCAAATATATTAAAAGGCTAAAGTCGTACATTGGCTATGTTGTAGCCTATCCCCAGAATATCAGCAGCAAACTCAGTCTCTGTCTCGCCAAAACAGTCTCCAAATAAAACGCACATCGGCCTGTTGCCTATTCTGCCAGTTTGTGACAATATATCGTGCTTGATTGCATTGCATTCTCCACATTTTTAGCTAAATTTTCATGTACCACATCAGCATTTTTGTTCAGTGAATCTTTTGTAAATTGCTTTACAATAGCTGGCTGACTGCCTGGGTTATTTTGTTTCGATATTAGCCTATATATAAGTAATTGTAGCCTACCATTCAGGGAAAAGGCATTTAAAAGAGAGACAGATAGTGATATGACTCAGAAACAGTGGTGGAGGAAGTACTGAAACTCAGTACTTAAGTAAAAGTACAAATACACAGAGAAATATTTATTTTAGTAAAAGTAAAAGTACCACAATGACAACCCTACTTAAGTAAAAGTAAAAAGTACCTGCTTTTAAATGTACTTTAAGTATTAAAAGTAAAAGTATTTGCATAATGATTTATTCTCTTAATATATATATATTCTAAAAGGAAAAATCAGTATGGGCTGTGGCATTTTAATTAAGCTAATTTTAGGTTATACTCGACTAGATAGTTTTAAGTTGCAATTGTGCTTACCATCTGTGGCCCAGTTTACATTCTGACCTACAATTCTAGAGACTGTAATTCTGGTTATCTATTAGGGTGATCTGCTGAGTAATATCATTCAGCAAAACACGAGAGCCTGAAGTTTAACGGGGTAGACAAGGGAAACGTCGGGTGGATCGTAATGCCAATTATGCTGATTGAACAGAAAAGTTGCTGAGAAAGGTGTCTTTATGATTAAGTTCAGTTTCACTTGCGCAGACGCATAGACATTGAATGAGCGCTCACGTTACTACCGCCCAATTGTAGGCTATGCATCTTTATTTAATCACACACAATTAAGGAATATTTCCTAATCTGGAAATGTTACGTTTTTTCCGGTCACCGGTTCATTAATAGTCTACCATTCATTTGTGCCGCAAATGATCAGACGTGTGACAGAAGCATGGGCATAGCCTGTAACTTCGCTGATCCGCGGATAGCAATCTCATCGGAGAGGAGGCCCTAACGCTACAGATAACAGACAGAGAAAGGCACAGAACACAGTTGCATGTACAGTGTAGCCATGGGTCTGGTGAATATAGCCTACCGAATGCAGATGGCTACAAGCTCACGCTTTGCCTGGTCTAGACTAGAAGCTTATGTTTCTAAGAATGCACGTAGCGCTCCAGAATCTTTGGTAGCAACCCCCCGGTAAAACAAACGTGTTTGTCAGAGAGAGAAAAAAAAACTGATCATAAAATGTATCGTAAAAAGGAACGATGGTGTTGTAGAAATGTAGCGGAGTAAAAGTACAGATAATTGCTGTAAAATGTAACGAAGTAAAAGTCAAAAGTATGCACTATAAATTTTACTTAAGTAAAGTACAAATACGTAGAAAATTTACTTAAGTACAGTAACGAAGTATTTGTACTTCGTTACATTCCACCACTGCTCAGAAATGACGCTGCATCACCCATATAGCCTACATTAAAACAACCAGCGGATGGTGGGCGGGTGCGGTTTTGAAAATTGGTCAAAAAACTTTGGTGCTGATGGATGATAAGTTTGGCTATGCAGTTATGGTTGAAATAATAGCCCATCAGCGCATCGCTAGTGTGTGTGCCTCTCCCTCGCTCAGAGGGGAGGGAGAGGCTGAGGGTCGATCCAGCATGGATTCTAAACTCTGTGGTGGATAGGATCTACAATTAGGTGTTAACAATACTACTACGCTAGGTCGAAGTACTCCCAAGTGCTATTGCGCCACACATTGTAGTTCTCCTGTTTATTCGCTTGGAAAATCGCCACGTTTCATGTTGCGTGGCTGTTATTCAAGAACAAAATGACTCCTATAGGAATATAGGTGATCTAGGAAAAAAGGCCTAAGTGGTCCAACTTTATTGGCCTATATCTCTGAAATGGAACAAAATATCAAAATATAGCTTTTGTGTGGCTTGGTCTAAACATTGTGAGAATTTTGGTGAAGATTTGAATATTTTTGAAGAGTGTGAAACTTTTAATGATGTTTGGCTTTTCCATGAAATTGTGGCAAAAGTAAACATTTTTAGACCATAAGACCAGGGCCAAAAAGATGCATCTGAGTTTAGAGATTAATATTATGAAAGAATGTTGAGTCTAGGTCAATATGATAAGGAGAAATAAGCATAATTAACTTTTTTTTACCAATAGCGCCACCTTTGGGTGCAGTACCCCAAATTTCAGGTTATGGCTAGAGAGGGGTACTGGTAACCATACCTGAAAATTTCAAGAGTTTTGGAGTTACGGTTTAGGCTGCAGTCTTACAGAATTTTGGCAAAAAATGAACGGTACAGAAACAATAGCTGCGCTGCTTGGACCCCTAATAATCCTTTCAAAAACAATAGGGCCTTGCGCCCTTCAGTGCTCGGGCCCAAATAATAATCCTTACAAAAACAATAGGGCCTTGCGCCCTTCGGTGCTCGGGCCCTAATTATGGAATAGATATGGAAACCTGGGTCGAATTCACTGTTGTATTCTCATGCTCAAATTGCAGGATCAATGGCCCCATCTGCTGGTAAATAAGAGACTCATTGATTTATTCTGTTTTTCTTCACCCTGCCCTGTATCCTATGTCACTTCCCTTTCAGTTCAAATATATTTGTATCATTGAGCCATACAGCATAGCCTACATCGTAGGAAGTAGCCTATCAATGGTTCCCTTAAATGTGGTGCTGTTGAATTATTATGCAAGTAGTCTTAACAGATATTTGTGTAGATAGAATGAAAAAATCACCATTGTTTCTTATGTTTATTTTGTGTACTCTCCAAATCCCCTTGGTTTTAAAAATTGTTATCTAAAAGGATTATCATGTTTCCTTTGCATAATGCTGTAAAAAAACTTTGTTTTCTTTATACTGCAACAGTGTCTGTCAATAAGTTTCAGTACAAACAGTATGGCACATATCCACATGCAAGGATTTTTCATTAGAAAGTACTTACATGTAAGACTATAGGGATGCACTCAATGCTGCCCGCTCAAACTACTACTCATCACTCATAACCTCCTCTATGTCCAGGTCAAAAACCCTATTCAGGACTGTGGACAAACTCCTAAAAAACCCCTCTCACTGCCTGTCCTAAGACCCCTGAGCAGTGCCAGGCCTTCTTACACTTCTTTGATGATAAAATTAGCCAAATCTACCACTCCTTCAACCCCAATGCTCTCTCTCTTCTTCTCCTCCTTCTCTGGGCCCTCAGCTCTCTCATTTCACCAGCTACTGACTCCCTCACCATCACTGACATCATTACTAACCTAGCGTTCATGGGCTTCGGAAAAACCTTTTTCCCAGTGAAAACATCATCATTCCTCATCATTCACGTCACGTAATGTAGTGTTTTTCAACCTTTTTTGTGCCACGGCACACTTTTGACACTTAAAATGTCCCACAGCACACTAACATCCTGTTTGAAGAAAAAATAAACATACCATAGCCTAAAATTTCAAATAATACACAGATATGGCCTTATTATGGCTTCTATGCAAGACCTGCTCAATAAAACAAGCGCCCTCTGTTTCATTTGTAGGTGATCTAATTTCATTCTATGTTTCATTTGTAGGTGTATCTAATTTAATTGTTGTTATGAACTGGATATGTGATGATTCTGTGAATACTGGATATAGGGCCCCAGTTGTACAATGCCTGCATACCACAAATAGTGCAATCATACAATCAATGAGAGCATGTGGTTATAAATTATTTTATGCAACAGTTGCTTTTCTGGACCAGTGAGTGACATTTGGGTAATTTTCTGCGGCACACCTGATGATCTCTCACAGCACACTAGTGTACCCCGGCACAGTGGTTGAAAAACACTGACGTAATTTGTGAGTCAGAGGTCGGAAACTGGGGCTAGATTTTGCTAAGGGACTGTTCGTTATTTATAAACGGGGCCACCGGAGGAAAATAGGGGAGGGTCATGTCTTTTTATTCTTTGTTGAGGGGAGGGTCACCTAACTTTTTTGTCTAGGAGGGGGGGTCACCCATCTTTTGTATTAATGAAAACAGCAAAAAATCAAAGTGGCTTGTTTGATTGTTGATTTCTGTCGCCATATAACGTTCTCTTTCGTTCCATAGCTCTGTCAACATTGAACAATGAAAATAAGGGAGATTTCCGGGATTTCTCACGCAAAATACGGAAAATGTCAACATTCATCCCCATTAATGTTGGAAGGGTTGGAGCAACAAAGTAGCCTACTTTATTTACGCCTAACATCCATTTGGTCAACTTTATCCAGCCCTAAAAAAGCTAAATTTAACTTTGGTTTACTTGTAGTTTACCGTGCAGCCTAACTTTAAACAGTGTGCATGCTTAACATAAAGCATACTTGTGCTTCATTCATCCACACATCCAGCTCCTAACGTTTTGACAAGCATTTCTACCAATTGACCTTGTTCCTGCCCATCTCTAGCTTTGCTGTCTCCATCCTTTCTGTTTTTGTTGTTTGCAAAAAAATATATAGTAGGCCCTATTTATTGGTAACCAGCAACAAGTGCAATTTGTTAATTGCTGTCATTCTCTCTCCTGCCAACAAAAATGTGTTACGTTCCAAGTAGCAGTGCGTAATTCTGAAGTTGAACAAATACATTGGTCATATAAATAGCCAGTTTATGGTCTACAGTGTAGGGTTAGGGTTAGGGTTAGGGCCAACTTGGAGTGAATATACAGGGGGAATTCTTTGTCTACTCGTAGCTGAGTAGCCTGGCAGGTGCGCGCGTAGACATAGCCTACGGCCGAACACTGCAAGCGCCAATGAGTCGTGCTCTCACGACAACCACGTCGTTAACTTAAATAGGCCTAGGTTAACATCACTCTGAGTTCGCATTCAAGCAAGCAAAACGATTATTTGAATACATCTGTTTCGTTGAATGGTCTCAATGTTTTATTGTTTTATTTCATGTGAATACTTACTAGAGGAGTAACTTATTTCAAGTAGGCTGATGCAGTTGCAGGAAGTGTGCATTTAGTTTCCATGCTTATTGTGTTTCCACAACAATTTTAGTGAGTAGTAGCCTAGAAATCTAGACGCACCCTAGCGGCGGCAAATTAATTTGCTCAGCCTGTACGTCTAGTATCAAACCATAGGGATTTCTATTGGCTGACGCCGTGGACTTCATCCAATCACAGCGCTCTATTTTGTTAGAGAGTCTTAAGGCGGGCTTAACAGGATAACGACAGTCCTGTGACGGTGAACAACAAGGAAGGTGGCTATGGCTAATGAAGAGGTCATTCTCAACTGCCATGAATGCACCATAAGTCCAACTCCTCATCGTGTCACCTTGACCCTGCCCCCACCCCTCTACTTAAAGCCTGCTCCACATCCCTATCTGAACCCATTACATTGATTGTTAACACCTGCCTCAACTCTGGTGTGGTGCCTGCTGCCCTCAAGACTGCTGCAGTTACACCCATTCTCATAAAACCTGACTCCGACCCTACATTACTATTAAACTACCGCCCTATCTCCAACCTCCCCTTCCTGGCCAAGGTACTGGAAAGAGTGGTGGCCTCACAACTACACACCTTTCTTAACCACCACGACCTGTATGAGCTCTTTCAATCTGGCTTCCGCTCATGTCACAGTACAGAGACTGCCCTTCTACGCATAGTTAATGACCTCCTGTCTGCTGACTCTGGTTCACTTAACATTCTCATCCTCCTTGACCTTAGTGCTGCTTTCGATACCATCAACCACAATGTTCTAATCTCCCGTCTGTCTGCTATTGGTGTTTCTGGCACAGCCCTCAATTGGTTTCAGTCATACCTCACCAACAGAAAGCAGTTTGTAACACTTGGTCCACATCAGTCTCCCAAGTCCTCTGTCACTCGTGGTGTCCCCCAGGGTTCTGTACTTGGGCCCCTTCTCTTTCTCATATACATCCTCCCTCTTGGCCAGATTATTCGCAGCCACGGTCTCAGGCCCTGTTTACACGACAACGCTCACAGGTGAAAAATGCGAAATATTTTATCAGATGTGCCTTTCGTTTAGACAGCGATGGCGTTTTGGGGGCTTAAAAAGGCAAAAAGGTGAAACCACCCTCCAGAGTGGAATTCTTAAAAACGCTCCACCGTCGCATTCCCGTCTAAAGGGTAAAGACGCAAAAGTCTACTCACGTTGGCTCTTGTCGTGTACGCGTTTACGTCACAGTCCTGGAAAATAATGTAGTGCCGACGAGAAGTTAGGTGACAGGGAGGCCAAAACTCCCGGTAATTTATTTACTAAGGATGTTTATTATTTATCTAAGGATGTACAGGCTAGGACATGGGCAGCAGGAGGTGTCCACTTAAAACAACAAACTGATCACTGTGATAAATCACGGTTTCAATCACTCGTCATTCACATTCATCGACCAACAACGCAACGCAACACTATCCTACTGACTCGTAGCCTGCACTTCTACTCTGACTAACCCCCTATTATATTCCCTTATCAATCATAACCTATCTGAACCCCTAAATATTCCCCCTGAACACCTTGCCTACCCCCAATCAAAATACATCAGAACTCTTTGACACATTCTATGACACAGGAGGGAGAGGGAAACACAACTCTCTCAAGCACACACGCGCGAACTTGGTGGTGTTGTGTGGCAGTGCTTCCTGGCATGCATACTACATCGGATTTCACACACTTTTGCATCACCGTATACACGGAGATTTCTGTCAGAAAACGCTCGTCTAAACGCGGAATAAAAAGTGAGGACGCAGTAGATCGTTTTCGTCTAAACGTAGCCTCAACTTCCACTGCTATGCAGATGACATCCAACTCTATCTTACCACTCCCTCTCCCTCTGACTCCCCACCATGTTCCCTCACTGACTGCCTCTCTGACTTAAAATTATGGATGCAAAACAATTTTCTCAAGCTCAACACAGACAAAACCGAAATTCTGCTGATTGGCCCTAAAAGCATCCTCACCAAATCTCCCCGTCTCACTCTCAACATTGATGGCTCATCTGTCTACTCTACCCCTGTTGTTAAAAACCTTGGCATTCAGCTTGACTCCACCCTTAGCTTTGATCCTCATATCAAATCACTCACTAAGATTGCTGTTTTTCACCTCCGTAACATTGCCCGCCTCCGACCCTTCCTCTCTGCTAGTGATGCAGACTTTGGTTCACTCTTTCATTATGTCCCGTCTAGATTACTGCCACTCTCTTTTCCTTGGTCTCCCCACTAAAACCCTTCAAAGACTGCAATATATTCAAAACGCTGCAGGCAGGCTCCTCATCCATACCCATGGACGGATTATGAACTTTCGGGCCCCTGGGCCAAGATGCATTAAGGGCCCCCCACTAATTGTCGCATGTGTGTGTGTGTGGGGGGGGGGGGGGATTTTAATTTGTTTGATGTGATTTCCTGTATTCTGGTGCATTTTGGGGATGGCCAATACTTTAATTCAATCAGATTCATAGCCTGTTGATATTGAGGCAATGATTCCATGCAAAGGCTTGGGCCCAAGGGCCCCCTGATCCCTTGGGCCCCTGGGCCTGGGCCCGGTAGGCCCGTGCAGTAATCCATCCCTGCCCATACCAGATGATCAACACACATCATCCCCTATTCTCCATCAACTCCATTGGCTACCAGTTCCATCCTGGATCAAATACAAAGTACTACTACTCACCTTCAAAGCCCTCCACAACCTTGCTCCCCCCTACATCTGTGACCTCCTGACCCCTTACACTCCTTCCCGCTCACTCAGATCCTCTGACCAAAACCTCTTGGCTATCCCCCGCTCC
The DNA here is from genome assembly GCF_018492685.1 of Alosa sapidissima. Lineage (NCBI taxonomy): Eukaryota > Metazoa > Chordata > Actinopteri > Clupeiformes > Clupeidae > Alosa > Alosa sapidissima. The sequence continues at coordinate 3,865,919 of NC_055967.1, forward strand.
AGACTCTCCACAGGGTGGCAGGTCCTTCAGTGCCTTGGCCCCCAAACTCTGGAACTCCCTCCCCCAACCTCTTTGTGCCTTTCCTTCTCTTCCTTTCTTCAAAGCACATCTCAACACCTTTCTGTTTAATGATCACTTCTCCTCCACACCCAACACATAGCTCCATACAGATAACTTGTCTTTGTTGTATTGTTATGTTTGTTTGTTATTGTGTTTCCCTGCCTTTGTCTGTGTTGTATTGTTTTGTTTGTTTTTTATTGTGTTTCATTGTCTTCCTACTATGTAAAGCGACCTTGGGTTTGAGAAAGGCGCTATATAAAATAAACATATTATTATTATTATTATTATTATTATTATTAAGACTCTCTGCAGAGTAAACTGTTTTATTGACAGTGTGACAATGCAGTTTGACTATCTTGTTCAAGAACAATGGCGTAAGGACCTGTCATTCTGATTGCACTGACAGTTTCACTGGCATAAATGCTTGCCTTTGAGACATAAACTAAGTATTTTAACCAATATACACTTGCACTATTTTTTGAGAAATGTTGTGCAAACATTAATGATGATTTCAGAAATGCGCCAAAGTGACTGAGAAAAACTGTATTAGTTTTATTATTTGTTATTGGCAAGGAAGTCTTATGTTTTGCTTTACATTATTCAAATGTCAAACAAACATCCAGCAATCAACATTTTCTTAATGCAGATCATAATACTGATTGGCAATGCTGATTTCTCCCCTAAATTACAGTAGGTATACTTCCTTCTCCAACATCATCTTGAGGTGACACATTTTTACCAGCAGATGGCGGTGTTTATCCAGAAGTCTAGCTCAGCCAGGAGTCTCAGCAGGATCTGCATCCAATTCAGGCAGAGAGGGGAAATTTACCCATTGCTCATGGACACAGATTGCAGGTGGTGGGGTGGGGTATGGGCTGGTGTTGTGCAGAGATCCCCTGCCTCTGCATATCCATCTCTCAATCTTTCCCTCCCTCCTCCCTCCATCCCAGTCCCAGCCGTCCCTGTGTGTCTGCGTGTCAGTCGGTCGGCAGGAGGTCTGGTTGCCAGGCACCTCCAGTGGAGCCATAAACTCACACGTGTGTCCCTGCAGCCTCCTGCAGCTCCAGCCTGTTCCCCCTCACCTATACCCAGCCAGGGAGAATCACATTTCACACAGAGACACACTGAGACAGACAGACAGATAGACAGACAGAGAGAAGGGGAGAGAGAGAGAGAGGGGGGGAGAGAGAGATGAGGTTGACAGAAAAGAAGACATGAGTAGAGAGGTAAAGGCTGTGGAAAAGCAGCAGTTTTATTTTCCACCTGAACGTGAGACAGAGGGCTTGTGTGTTTCTGGATAAAACCTGAGTGCGGCGTTTGAAACCTCAGAGGCTGAAATGGTAAGGTATGCAAATCATTTCCTGTGCAGCTGATTGGATGATAATTGTGCCAGTCAATCTGTTTCGCTTGATGCAGTGATGATTTCATTTGTCAGTATGCAAATACCATGCAAGCGTCTGTGCTGATTGGTTTGTTGTTTTGTCTGTCATGTAGGCATTTTAACAGGTCACTGATTGGTTGCTTTATTCAGTCACATGCTCCTTTGAAGCTCGTTTTAATTAGCTGTCTCCTGATTGGTTCATTTTTGCAGTGGAAGGATAATGGTGCTGGAATGACCGATAATTAGGCTGGAGAAGGTGGGAATACAAACTCTAAAGGTTTATAAACAGCTCATTGGTGAAATTGTCATAAAACAAATAATGTGTCATTTTTATCTGTCTTGATGTATAATCACATCCTTTTTATGTCATGACATTTTTTTTCTGAGTGCAAACTTAAAAAGCAGAAAATATGGAAATATAATTTTCTTATTGAGTGTGTGTGTGTGTGTGTGTGTGTGTGTGTGTGTGTGTGTGTGTTTGTGTTTTAGATCCTTGAGAGAGAGATCGTTGCATGTGTGAAAGAGAGAATGCAAGAGGGATGGATCCTGGTGTGTGTGTGTGTGTGTGTGTGTGTGCGCGGGCGCGATTCTACTTTGACAATGCAGATCAGCTTTGTCCATGACAAGAAGAGGGTGGATTATGGGTATTAATATGAAAGAGCACACGCCACCACCATTGTGTTATTTCTAAGGGACAACTGGCTTCACACACACACACAGACACACACACACACACACACATACAGGAAGAGGAGAGAGGAGAAAATAAAAATAGGAGGGGAAAGGGCAGATGGACAGAAAAGGCTGGAAGAGAGCAAGAAAAGGTTGAGAATAGACTCTGTGTGTGTGTGTGTTTGTTTGTGTGTGACAAAAAAAATGAGATAGCCAAATGAGATTGTGAAATAAAATGCACTGTTTCAAGGAACTTCAAATGTACACAACATATAATATGAAGCATATATTTTCACACCTGGACCATATCATGCCAACACACATGCACAGCCACATACAGTGAAAGACAAACAAATACACACACAGATAAACCCATTTACAGCAATGCACAAGAACACAGACAGCAAAAAGCAGAATCAAATAATATAAACATGGAAATGGAAATGTTTTCTATAAAAGTTTTTATTTATTTATTTATTTTTACTATTTATCGCTGACACTAACACGCAAAAACATAACTAAATGCATCCATTACAAACTGTGTAATTTGGTCATGAGAAAGGTAGGTAGCTATTTTCTGTTGTCTCACCTTACATACGGTACAGCTATGTTTGCAGAAAGCTAGCAGTTGCCCGGTTGTGTTGCAGGACATGGGAGAGATGCTTTTGCAGTAACATTGTGGTTCTGCTGTCGTATTGCAGCAGTACATATTGCAAAGCTACTTTTACAGTGGCAATGGGAATTAATGTGTGTGTTTCTCATGTGGTGTGTTCTGTGTTGTGCTCTCTCCGTCTCTCTCTCTCTCTCTCTCTCTCTGTGTGTGTGTGTGTGTGTGAGTGTGTGTGTTTCTCTGAGTGAATGAGTTTGTGTGTGTGATTGTAAATGCGTATGCGTATAGAAAATCTCTGTGAAAAGCACATGAGATGGTTTGGAGCTTTGTGTGTGTGTGTGTGTGTGTGTGTGTGTGTGTATTGCACAGAAGTGAATGGGGTCTGCGGCCTATGGGTGATCCTCGGGGAGAGATGCAGTGCTGTGTGAGAGAGATATGATCACCCAGGGCGACACTCTCTGACACACTGACTAAGGTTTATCATTTATGTCACACACACACACACACACACACACACACACACACACAGAGAGAGAGAAAGAGAGAGAGTCAACACCCAATCTCTCACACACATAGATTAACACACTCACTCAAAACACTCAAGAATACATTTACCTGAGTAGACAGATTTAATTCAAGGTAAAAGTCCAGCCTTATGGCAATACTGGGTTGTTGGACACAGAAGAATTGTTTGTCCATGTGGCTGATTTTGATCATCTTCTTCATACACAGTATTTGAGGGGCAAATGTCAGATTTACAGCTCTAGATGTGACATTCTATTCAGAAATATGTATTTTGTTTTTCCTGTGCAATTGTATGGTAATTGCACAAAAGGTCTATGTTTATTTCACAATTTTTGGTGTAATCGGAGGGAATGCTGAGTATGTACCACAACCCTTTGGCAAAAGTAATGAAACAAAGCATGTACAAGTCAAATCTATACTGACATTTTTCCATATAATGAAATATTGTCAATTCTAATATTGTTTTAATGCACCACAGCCGTTAGTTTATTTAGATAAAATTAGCAGAGCTGAATTCATTAATCGCCTTTTGCCAAAAATTCGTTTGGCAAAAAAGTTACCATTTTCTTTGATTATACGCAGTGTAAAACAGGAGAAAAAACTAAGGACCAACTGGAAACAACTACATCGTTAAATTCAGTATCCTTGATTTCACTTTGCGCTTGCATGGGTGTGTGCGCGTGCTCGTGTGTGTCCCATTGTCCTGAGATCTTGAACTTGACCTTGCTATCATAGGCCATCAGGCAGCTGGGTCGCGCTTTTTTGGGCCATCTGCCCTCTAATGCCTCCCCGTCACCAAATGCGACGAGACACAAACGGCCAGCCTGCGTGCAGACACACACCCGGCAAAGTTCGCAAATCTACCCATTCCTTCGCCCGCAGAGCTGCGCACATATTTCGGTGGACCTGGCACATCCCTGGAATTTAATACAGATAATTTATTTAAATCTATACATTTCCATTGCTTTTTAGTCTTCTAAACATTCTTTGTCAATCGTGTTTTGTCACTTAAAAACGAAATGTGTTTGTTTTAATTAAAGTATTTGCTGCTGATATAGGCCTATCTACAGAGCTAATAATTATTAAATCTGTATTGGACCTATAAGGGATACTTTCCCTGTTATGGGTTCATCATGCAATTAAAGTTTTTAAAAACTAGCAAATAACAAAAATCAGAAAGATTGTTTTCCCCCCCTAAAATTGTGTGTGTGTGTGGGGGGGTTTAAGGGGAAGATTAAAGTCAGCAAATTCGTCACATTTGTAAATTCTATATGTTGATGTCTTCATGGTTCACTGTTGTCTTAACAGTCAGCATTCCTTCACTTGGTTAATTAATCCAGCCAATTAACCCGCTTTGGGGGCTAATCGTGTTTAATTAACCAAATGAGATGATGTCTAATTATTGCGTGCTAATTGAGGCCCATTACAAAAGGCGGGTTTGTTTACTGACGCCCCGGCCATGTCCGACAGCCCAGCGCCGCCAGTAAACAGCTTTGGGCGCATTCACATTTAAATGAGATACACACACTTTTGGCACAGATGCGCGAGGACACGCGCCAGCATATTAAACACAGCAGGCTAGAATGTGTCGGATTTCGGCTGTTGTCTTTTATGGCGTGATGTTTCAATTTTGGTTTGCATTGGTGTTAATCTCTATATCTTATGTTCAATGATCATAGGCTACCTTTATCAGTTTGAGCTGAATTGCATTTGTCAAAGCGATATAGCCGACTGATAGGACTTTTTATCCCCCAAAAGTGACAAGAAATACGAAGGAGGAAGTTTAAGGCTGTATGCAATGAAAGTGACAACTAATTGTATTACTTTTTCCCAGAATGGAATTGTGTAGCCTAGGCTATTATAGGCTATTATTTACTCACTCACACGAAAAGTGAATTCGAACGTTCATCAACGTTTCAACAAATAAAAGGACAAATAAATAGGTTATAAAATGGACATTTTAAATTCTTTAAGGATAATATGCATATTGAAGCGGAGATGGACATAATAGTGTCCTGGAAAGACGTTTAAGAATGTCCTAAAATAAAAGTTTACGTCTTGCAAGGTTGTTTGCCTACCCAATCTTGCACAATCCAGCAATTCCATTTACAACATACGCTAGTGCAAAACCACATTTATTTGTTTTTAGAGAATTAATACTGAAACGTGTTCGGCCCACTTTGCAGGTATATAACAGATATTTCAAAGTGAAACAAGTCACATTTGGTTCTTTCGTTAGGCCTGTAGGCTGTAGGCTACGTCTGTCGGAGGAAGGTATTCTGTCCGCTTTTGAATGTCACATTATTGACACGAAATTAGAGCAATTTTAAAATGTATTTATGGACAAACCATGAGCCCAAAGATATATATATATAAAAAAAAAAAAAAAAGTAAAAAGTCAACATTTATGTAATGCGTTCTTTGGGATTGTTTTACTTTGTATTGTTTTAAATAATTGAATAAGAAAGTTATTCAAATGAAGTCCTGTGACGTGCAAGGCTGGGTCAAGTTCATAACCCTTGACCGCCTTTGTCTGGCTGGTTCGTTCGTGCCCAACGTCTGGCCCTGAAAAATACTCAGTCCATCTGCTTTGGACTATCACCGACTGTTTATACATACACAAAATGATGGACAAAACATTTATTGTTTGAATAGTTTCCCCTTTTTCAGGCAAACATATAGGGTATTTCTTATTTCATAAAGACATACATATAGGCCTATATTAGGCTATTCCTATTATTTTAAATCCTATTGTTTAGAATGATATGACAATGATATAATTTGCAATTTCTTATTCTTAATTGATGTTCAATTATTTCTATTTCATTTGAGTAAAATGGATGTCAATAAAACTGTCCCTGCTTGAACTGCACAGTGCTTTTCAAAGGAACGTCATGCAGGTTCAGCTAAGCTAAATCAAAGCTTATCAACACAAACAACATCATAAATGGGGAGTGTTTATGTTCTCTGAAAATACATGAAATTAAATACAGAAAATATACAAAACTAGAGCACTGCCACTTTAATTGTGTCACCTTACATGAACGACCAGATAAAAAGCAAAAAAGAAAATCAGTGTAACTGAGTACCTAACTAAATTTTGATTTTATTATTTTATTTTTAAGACTACAGATAAATGCCATGGATAAATGAACAATTAATTAGCTTTTCTTAATGGTGGTTTTTGTATGTTTACTGGACTTTATTTGGCCGGCGGAATTTGTAGTGGTTATGGTGGGCTGGTCCCTTCTCGGGTTCTATTCTAATTAGGCCGTGATGGCTGTGGTGGTCTCAGCTGGGTTCTGATGGGTCAGCTGAATGGTTGGTGGGGCTG